>NC_056739.1:1679704443-1680004443 GCF_019279795.1 Protopterus annectens | reverse complement strand
TTGCCATTGCATCATCAGCAAAAGGCCAAACTGAGTGATGACCTGACTAAATTTAAAAACCCCTTCTACCTTGACGATCCCATTGCTTATGTAGAATACTTTACTGCCAAGTTCTATGCACATGTAAATAGTTGCACAGATGCTTCTGTCCCCCCTCAAAATAAATATAATGCAAAATACAAAAATAAACCCTATGGTGGAAATATAATACAAAACGTTTTTATAACAAAATAAAAAAAACACCTACTCACATGCAAAAATAAATCCAACTGTCATGTAGCGAAAAATGTTTTTGCTAAACTAAATATGGAATTCCAAATCCTTATCAAATAAGCCAAAGCCAGATATAAGGTAAAATAGCCACGCAGACAAAAAATAACCACAAAGCCTTCTTTAACTATGTGAGACACAATACCCACCCCTTCAGAGCTAATAGTAAATGATGGTACATACATAGACTCAGAGGACATTGCCAATCAACTAGTAGATAAATTCAGTTCAGACTTCACCACCCCTTCCCTATGATATTCTCACATCTAATATGTATCTAATATTATAACCTAAACAGCCCTCACCAAATCTTCTAAGAACAAGTTCTCAAGGCACTATCTAAGGCCAAGAACAATACATCTGTTGGGCTAGATAACAAACCAGCATGCTCACTGGCTAGATTGAAACATGACTTGTCAAATTCCCTGCAGACGTTATTTAACATTATCCTTAAAACAGGCTTTGTGCTGGATGAATGGAAGACAGCAGCAGTCATTTTCTTGTACAAGGGTGTGGCTGCAACAGACCCAGGTAATTACAGACCCATAAGTCTGACCAGCCTCATCTGTAAGTTTATGGAGAGGATCATTATGGATATAGGTGATCTACATGCTCTCAACCCAATCCAGTTTGGCTTTGGCAGGGGCAGGTCCTGTATATCTAATCTTGCTGAAATCTTTGAGAAAGTCACTGAGAAAATGAACCAGGGTAAATCAATGTACATTGCCTATCTGGATCTTGCAAAGGCATCCGATGCCATCTCACACGCAGGCATCATAGATGAACTCCCTAAGGTAAATGTTAACCCCTATGCAACTCACTGGATAGTAAACTGCCTCACAAACAGAACACAGGAAGGAAGGGTGAGTGGATCTACCTCCTCCAAAAGGCCTTTCATAACAGAAGTGCCCCGGTGTTCAGTCATTGGGCCTATTATTTTTGGAATTTACTTCTCTGAGGTCAAAGTTAATATTATGGGATTGTGGCTGACTAGGTTTGCAGATGACTGCACACTCAGTGCCATCATAAACTCTTTAGTGGACACCAGACAAGAAGGCCTGTCCTAAACAAATAGTCTGTGACAAAACCTTGGGCTGAAACGAAGTGCCAGGAAATGTATAGCTCTATCCTTTGGCAAGCATGACTCCTTTTGTAACCACCACATTGACAACACTCCTTCCCCCCAAAAACTGATTCCATAGTTAGGGATCTGGATACCCGTGTTGACAATGAACTGTTCTTTGTATCACCATGTGTCCACTATTGCAAGGAAGTTCTTTTTCATTGCATGGCTTATATTGAAAGGTATGGCAGTCAGATTCAGGGGCACAATTGTTCCTTTGTACTCCTCACTCATTAGGGTGATCACTGAATATAATGCCCTTTCCGTTATGTACCTGTTCAAACATCTGTCACAGCTGTAACTTCCACAATGCTTCCTCACTAAGACAAAATCAAGGGCACAAATCATAAAAATGAAAGTAGACCATCTCAAAGCCTTGTCTTTCTTCTCAGTATCAGACAGGCTACTGAGAGGTATCCTCTGCCTTGATATATAAAGCTTTGGGGTATCCTGTTCTATCAGACAAGTTACACATTTGGAGGTCCAGCGTATCAGAATCACCCACTAAAGGGACCTCAATCTCCTTTGCCAGATAAACAGATCATGCTGTCGAGATAGGTATGTATCACAGAGAATACCACTTCTATGGAACCGACTTCACTTCCACAAAAAGCAGAGTACTTATCTTACTCAATTTAAATGTAACTTGGATGAATGAATGGGTAAAAACAGATTCACATCTGGTTTAGCTCCAGTCATTCTCATGGACAGGGGAAACATGTATGTAACAAATGGATCCCTATCTGATGATAGAAATTTAATTTGACTGAATCCTATTTGACTGAGACCATAAGACTGAAATTTCAAAATACTGAAAAATCACTTGACTGAAACCCATAATACTGAAATCTTACAATGGTAAATTTCAACATACTGAACTGTAAAGTGGATGATATAAAACCAGAATAGGTATATGCCCTTTTCCCCACTGTAGTGCGATCCTGGATTTAGTATATATAGTTGGGGGGTGTGAGGGGCACAGCCCCCCACATTAGGTGGTATGGAGGGCATAGGGGTTTTATGAAATATTGGGGACAGCCAAAAGCATGTTCTTTTGTGGGCTAGAAGGACAACGTATAAATAATTGTGATAAAAGGAAATGCTAAAAATGTGGGAAAAGGACATGATGCAAAGAAATCTGAACTAGTATGTTATAAATGTAAACAAACTGGGCATTTATGGATGGGCTGTAAAAACAGCTTAGTGATAGCAAAAAGGGAGGAGGATATTGAACAAAATAAAAAAAAAAAACTGGAAATCGAAGCCGAAGATACTTTTGAAAAAGAAAAGGATAAAAATAAAGAGCAAGAAGATAAAGAGGAGAAAGAAAAAGATTCAAAAATCAATGATGAAGAAAATATAAACTGGAATGTACTGAAATGAAAAAAGACTTCTATTGGAAGAAGTGTGAAATTGAGTATTTTATAATACTGAAGAAATAAGTATAGCAGAAGGGGAATCAGTTGTAACAGGACTGCAGGTCATTTAACAATAGAGATGGAGATAAATGTGGGTAAAGAAAATATAAAAATAGGAAATGGAATAAAAAGAATAAGTGAAAGAATGAAATGGAAATTTCCTGCCTTTCCTGTTAAGTGGTATAGACTATTTGTAGGCTTCTGAGCCCCCAAGCCCTTCTGCGTTTGAGGGAAGCCTTCTAGCTTGTTTTTTTTCCTTATAACTAGCCAGTTTTCTAGTTTCAGCACTCAAATCTGTTTCTTTGATCTCAGCACTTGTTCAGATTAAAAAAAAAAAAAAAAAATTTCATCTGCTTTTACTGTACTTGTGTTTCTACCTACTTCATTTTACTTTTGCATCATCTTAAAAATACTCAATTGTATTTATTACTGCTTGGTGTAACTCATTCTAAGCCTTTTGGTTTAAACACTTGGGCTTCGGACCAGTTGTTTTGCACTGAGAGGGTTTGTGGTCTGCACTGTTGTGGCAGAACAGGTAGCTTACATCCTTCTAGGTTGGGAACTGCTGATTGAGGGCTCAGTGTCTGTTATTCTAAAAGTGTATTAATTCTGGTTTAAGCACTTGGGCTTTCAGGCCAGTTATTTTACATTAAGAGGGTTCGTGGTCTGCACTCTTGTGGGAGGAGAGGCTGGACTCTGCCCTTCTGAGCTGGGAATTTCTGATTAAAGGTTTATAGTGTATGCAAATCTGAACTGCTTCTTACTGAAGTTGGTGCACCTTGTTTGCTGTGGCATTGACTGGATTCGGGCCTGCTGGATCTAGCTTTGTTTGTGTAACTTGAGCACTAATCCAGACATTCTCTAAAGTATTCAATTATATTTATTACTGCATGGTTGTAACTTGATTAAAGTGTAGCTATCCTTCTAAGTCTTTTGGATTAAGCACTCGGGCTTCAGACCAGTTGTTTTACATTAGGAAGGTTTGTGGCAAGCACTGTGGTGGCAGGACAGGTAGCTTTCATCCTTCTAAGTTGGGAACTGCTGATTGAGAGCCCAGTGTCCAAGTGTATTAGTTCTGGTTTAAGCACTTGGACTTCAGGCCAGTTATTTTACATTACGAAGGTTCGTGGTCTGCACTCTTGTGGGAGAAGAGGCTGGACTCTGCCCTTCTGAGCTGGGAATTTCTGGTTAAAGGTTTATAGTGCCTGAATATTTGAACTGTATCTTACTGAAATTGGTGCACCTTGTTTGCTGTAGCATAGACTAGATCCAGGCCTGCTGAATCTAGCTTTGTTTATATGCTTGTTGTTTGTTTGCTTGTTATTCCCCTGAAACGCTAATTCCACCTAATACGGGGCTTCTCAGCGCTTCTGTGGATCACTAGAGATATCTGCATTGCTTACTGTACCTATTTCCTTGTTTCACTTGAAAGAAAGTTACTGTTTGTCGTTTTTGCATTTAGTTACTTGTAACACATTGCACTCAAGTTACCTGGCACTTGCTCACTAAAGCAATTATATAAGTCAGCACTAAAAATTAAAAGCACTACACCCTCACTCCCCACTGGCCCTTGTTTTCAGTTATTAAGGAATGCCCAATATTATTCTAGCATGTCCAAAGGTCAGTTGTCAATCTCCTCTCCGGTCCAGCTGGTGAATCTGGGAATCTTGAGGCAATGTTATAACTGCCTCATGTACACAGACAACCCTCTCCTCCTCCCACATAACACAAATACTTGCGAGAGATGCAGCTATTTAGCCAAACTGGAGGCTGAGCTCTCTCAACTCAGGACTGGCAAGACCAGGCAGGAGGAGAAGGCAACTACACACACCACAAAACCAGCTTCACATAATGCTACAACACCACTGAATAAAACACATAAACACACAAAGACATACTCGGAGGCTCTGAGTAAAAATTTACCTAAACAGCAGAGGCCTCCAAAGCAGACACCCAAACAACTGCTACCTCAAGACACCCCACAAGCAACACATAAACCACAAAATCAGTGTGCAAAGCAGTCACAGCCTTTAAGGCCAAATACAACACCAAACATACTTGTCATAGGTGACTCCATAGTCAGACACACTGACATCCCACTCACCAGGCTGAACAAGGAGAGGGTCACAGTAAGCTGCCTATCGGGTGCTAGAATCTGCCACATAACACAAGCACTCGGGTCACTCCATGGCAAGTACAAATATGACACAGTCATTGTCCATGCTGGTGTGAACGGCCTGAGACGTACCTCCCTGGACTACATGAAAAGAGACATAGAGGAGCTCTCTGATTATGTAGCCCAGGCAGGTATGATCCTGACCCTGAGCAGTATCCTTCCTTCACCAAGAATGATGCCACAATATAGAGAAAAGATGATCAGCTTTAACAATTGGCTTAATGTCTGGTGTCATTCAAAGGGGATCCAGTGTCTGTCTGCCTGGGATGACATGCTTGACACGCCACGCTGCTTCGCAAGGGACGGCTTGCACCTGTCACCCCTGGGATTCGGATATTGGCTAAGGCTCTTGCCACCCCATAGTGCCTATTTTAGGCAAGGCTCAAATTCTAAACCTACCACCCTAGAAAACAAAAATGGGAAGAAACTGAGGGTAATGCTGCTCAATGCCAGAAGTCTAAATCTCAAAATGCATGCACTCGAGGCCCTTCTCAGTATGGAGAACATCAATGTCTGTGCTGTAACTGAAACCTGGTTCAAGGCTCCTGAGAGCACCTTGGCTCTATTAGGTTTTACCTCATATCATGCGTTCGGGCCCCAAAACCCGGACCACACCACAAAAGGAGGGGGTGCATCCATATTCATAAAGGATACCCACACCTCCAGGTTGGTGGCAATGCACGAAGCTTCGGAAACCATCCAGGTGCAACTAACCATAGGCAAAACTGCTCTACAAATTGTAGCATGCTACAGGCCACCATCTCAAACTCAGGAACCCCACACAGCCTTCATGAAGACACTGGAGGGTATAAATGTATCTCCAAACACCATCATATTGGGTGATTTCAACTACCCGAATAAAGACTGGGAACATTACTCAAGCCCTAACTTTCTAGCCCAACGGTTCCTGGAGTTCATAAATTCAAATGCCATGGAACAGCTAATCACTGTTCTCATGAGAGGAGAAAATATACTAGATCTCATTATCACAAACATGGGGACAAAATGCTCCACACCGGAAGTATATCCCTCATTGGTGAGATCTGATCATAATCTAATCTCACTGGAAATCCACATGTCTCCCCGACCCCAAACAAACAAGTCCACAGTGAAGAACTTCTCTAAAGCAAACTTCACACAAGTCAAGACTGGTTTGGTATCCTTCAAGGCCCCTGAGCCAGTGGAAACCACAACCCAAGCTGCGGAAGCCCTTACAAATGCCTTCTATGAACACCTCCAGGACTGCATGGATCAGGCAATCCCAAACAAAACCAAGACTGTTTCCACAAAGGGCAAACGTCCAGTCTGGTGGACCCCAGTCATTAACAAACTTTCCAATAAGAGGAGAAAGCTATTACATGATAGAACAAAATCCATAAAAGGGAAGTCACCCCTGATCATTATTAGTAAAAAAATACGAGCACTCATAAAATCAACTAAGGCCAATTTTGAGAGAAAAATTGCCATGGATTCAAAGGACAATCATAAGGCCTTTTTCGGCTATGTTAGGAACCTGGGTGGAAACTCCCAGATATGCTCAGAATTAGTCCAAAATGATACAAAAATCAGTGAACCCACAGACATTGCCAACATACTGGCAGACAGGTTCAGTGCAAACTTCACCCTCCTCTCCCCCCCTAAAGGAGAGATAACTATCCCAGCGGAGTGTAGCCTCCCAGACATCTCAAATGCGCAGGTGAAAGCTGCTCTCTAAAGGTAAAAACACAGCATCAATGGGACCGGATGGTGTCCCCGGCTGTGTGCTACACGAGCTAAATGAGGAATTAAACCCGCACATAAGGCAGCTGTTTAATCTCAGCCTTACCACAGGATACGTGCCCATGGAGTGGCGTACGGCAACTGTGGTCCCACTCCACAAAGGCGGTGCCTCACGGACCCTGGTAATTACCGCCCCATAAGCTTAACAAGTCTAGTCTGCAAAGCTATGGAGAGGATCATAATGGAGCTCATAAACAAAGATATAGGGGACTTGCAGACATTGGACCCGACCCAGTTTGGCCGTCAAGGGCAGATCATGCCTTTTGAACTTGGTCGACTTCTTTGAAACAGTCACCAAGGCCATTGATGAGGAAAGGCAGTCCATACAGCCTACCTTGACCTTGCAAAGGCTTCGACCCAATACCCCACTCGGGTATTGTAGAAAACGATACCAGCTTAAATGTAAACCCATATGTCACAAGATGGGTTGCAAACTGGCTTAAGGACAGAACCCGCAGGGTTAGAGTTGCTGGCGCTATGTCAGACTCCAAGCTGGTCACAAGTGGTGTCCCACAGGGCTCGGTCCTTGGCCCCCTATTGTTCGGCATCTACTTCTCAGAAGTACAGGCCAACATGGGAGGACTTTGGCTGACAAAGTTTGCAGACGACTGCAAACTGGGCGCCATAGTGGAAAGTGCATCGGACACAGATATCCTTCAGAAGGGACTCACGGAAACAGATAGCTGGTGCCAGAGCCATGGCCTGAAGTTAAAAGCCAAAAAATGTATAGTCATACCCTTCGGGAAAAACAAGGTAACCCCAAGCTACCATATAGGTGGCAATCCACTAAGCACAGAAGAGGTTATCAGGGACCTGGGGACCCAGGTTAACAGTGGCCTTTCTTTTGACACTCACGTTGCTAAAGTGGTTAGAAAGACCTTCTACATTGCCCACCTGATCATGAAGGGATTCACATCCAAATCTAGTGAGGTCATTGTTCCCCTGTACTCTTCACTTATCAGACCAATGATCGAGTACAATGCCCCATTCGGGATGTATCTCACCCGACATCTGCAGCAATTGGAGAGACCCCAAAAGTTCCTCACCAAAAGGATAAAGGGACTCCAAAATCTGTCATATGCTGCCAGATTGAAGAAACTCCAGCTCTATTCAGTCGCATACCGTCTGCTCAGAGGTGACATGTGCCTGACATACAAGGCCATGTCCAACCCGGAATTAATGGACATGCTCCACCTCAAAAAATTCAAATCCACCAAAACCACGAGAGCAAGTGACTTAAACCTTAGCACGGATATAAATAGGACGTGCTGGAGGGATAGATTTATCACTCAGAGACTCCCTATGCTGTGGAATAAAATCCCGGTCCATGTGAGGCAGAGCACCTCGCTGGCTCTGTTCAAGAGAAATCTTGACCTGTGGATGGGAGATCGTAGGTTTACCCCGGGAATCATCTCTGTGTCACTGCTGGACAGAGGCACAACAAACTAATGGGCACAGCATTTTTTCATTAAAGGGGTGGCGTAAGCCACAAAACTTTGGGCTAGGCTTATAAATGCCTTAGGGCAGATAGCCTAGTATAAACCTATGAACCTATGAACCTATAAAAAAAAAAGAAATTGTACAATTATGGAGAGATTATGTTACTATGAAGATGTTTTATGGTAATTGGTATGAATGGTAGATTACATTTAAAAACAAATATAAAAAGTTTTTTTAAATGTCAGAGAAATGGCAGAGGAAAAACAGAAAGAAATTTAAGTATTAAGAATAAATGTTGGTAATAAAACAACAAGTGGAACACAATGAAAAACATTTTAAAGGAATTGAAAAAAAAGTTGCTGTTTATGGAGAACATGTAGATTATCTTATAAAAACTAAATTGATAAATTCAGTATTAATGGAAAAGGCAGTGTTTTTATCAAATGTGTTTATGATTCTAAAAATGTATGAAAAACAATTACTAGAAGTTATTTGTACATTTATATAGGGATCTAGATTAAACCCGGTAAAGAGAGAAGTATTATACATAAACAAAGATGAATAGATGAAGATGATAATTGGTATTAAACACAGTGATATTTGCAGCTTCATTAAATTTGTATAAAGTATTGAGATGGATAAATGAGAAAAAAGGGGAAATTAGTGGTAAGACTATTTTAAGTGCAAGTATGAAACATTTGGGGAGATAATAAAAAGAAATAATAGAGGAAAATATTATTAATGAAGAAATAGAAAATTATCAATAAAAATGTGGTAGATAAAGATTGATCAGATAGAAGAATATCAGAAAAATGGCATAACACTATAGTGGGATGATATTATTATGTTAATGCATTAAAAAAATTACCTGAAGAAAAAAAATAAAGCTGTCCAAGAAAGAAATAAGTTGTATAATAATAATAAAGTAGAATGTCAGTATTTTCTATAGAGACTACGAATAAAGACATTATCAGTGAAAGCAAATATACCTTATAAAAAGAAAAGTGAGAGAATGTGTTTGTATTGTGGTGAAGAAGAAACCACAGAACACATTTTGTGAAATGTAAAAGGGTGGAAAAATTATGAGTAGAAAATGTTTTTGAGAATTAAAAATAGTAACATAAATATGGATATGATAGAATATGGATAGTATAAGAATAGACAAAAAGTTGTTTGATTTAGTATGGATGATTTGGAATGAGAGATTATATAACATTAAGTTTAATGGGAAAAGGATATTACAGGTAATATTAAGAAAAATCAGATGGTGGTTATAGAAAATAGAGTAGACGGTCTAGTTAAAAAATGTAAAAAGATGAAACAATAGAATGTATATGGAGGAAATGATGTAAATAATTGAATATTTTTGTAAATTTGTAAATCTGTAGTTGCACACATACTGTCAGCAACATTTTATTCATCTAACTGAGAGCTTTCATATAAGTCTGAGAAGCTCTGTATGTTACTTGGCTGTTGAGATATTTATAAAATTTGAAAATTATATCTATATAAATTAATATCACAAAAACAACTGTTAATATTTATTTACCTGCACTACATAGAGGTCAGTATTAATGCAGCTGAGTTTGCCATTTTCTAAGCTTTAAGATGAAATCCTTTAAAACCTTGCATATAGTTTTAGAATTATTGATGCAAATATGAACAAGCAATATTTGACACCTAGAGGCATCAGTAAGAGTTAACTGCAGATGCATCTGGATGCATCACTCGGATGTAATGAGCTAACTAACAGAGAGTGAGGCATCAAGGGGTGAATATTATGGATAAAATACAGGAAGAAGACACAGAAGTAAGACCAAAAGAAGTTAATGTACAGATGAAGAGAACATACCTGGAAACAACTGCAACTACACAAAATGGGCAGAAGGAAAATAAAAAAGAGAACATATTAAAAAGACCATTTCTGGTGAGTACACAAAGTAAAAGAATCAGGAACTGAGCAGATATGAGGTATAGTAGAATTTAATAATCCAACTGGGAATGAAAACACAAGAGGTAAAAGCTTTTACTTTGATTAACAAACAGACATTTTGTGACATTTATTTTAAAACCGTACAAGGTATGGAAATATTTTTATATGCATATGAAAAAGACAGAATAACAACCCATGGAATAAATATATACCCCGGGATTCATGAAGCTTGCGCCAGGTGCAAGAGTAGCATTGGTGTTCCAACACCAAATATGGCCACTGAGCGATGCAGGTATGAGCTGTTTTCATGTGCACTACCTGCATACGCTACGCCGGCAGAACTCTCGCCTCCTGTATGCTAATCACTCCATTTGCAGCAGTGTAGCATACAAATGAGGGTAGTTAGCAATCCTGGAAGTGGTGAAGGCATAGTGTAAACATGCAGAAATGTAAAAAATGGTTTACATTACTGCAAACATAAAATCAGAGCTGTGTCAGCTGGCCAAACACGTGTTATATTGTTAATATATGCCAATGGCTAAATATATAGCCATTGGCATAAAGAAACCTACAAAATGTAAAAATAATATTATTATTTTTTCTCGCGCTATCGTGAAGTTTAAAGCATAGGGCAGTGGCGCGCAAACGGGATCGTAAGAAAAATAGAAAAAAAGAAAATAAAACTGCAATGTAACACATATCATGATTTCCCCATAATAGTCAGTGGCAGGCATGTTACACCGCACCATGGTGCAAGGGTTGCCAAGGAGCTGTGTTAGTGTTATGCACGGTTTCTAAGAATTAGTAGGCAATCTAATGCAAATGAGAGGAGTTATACTGAATCACAGATTCCCCCCCTGGTGTAAGGATGCACCTCACGCTGTAGTGTTATAATACTGAGGTGGGACCATGAGATAAAGATGACAACAAGAGAGGGGTGTGTCACCTTTGTAAGCACATTGGAGCAATGCCAATCTGGTTTACCTGTAGCTAAGCAAAGCTAAAGGAAAGGGTGTGTTTAACTGGCTTTAGCTTTGGCTAGCAGAGAGCACACAAGGTAACCAAGTATGCATGTGAACAGAGATTAAAATGAGCTTAAACCCAGTAAACAGGTATGCGCAGCACGCACCAGAGCTGAAACAGGAAGGATATATGAAAAAACAAGGAAATGCTGCAACAGGGAAATTGGAGTACAGATGAGCAATTAACACCTAGGAACCTAAAGTGGGCCATTGACAACAGCTAATAAGGCTGCTAGCAGCTACCCACAGAACAGGAAAGGGGCGAGGCTGTACTGCAAAGAAAACAGTAAAGTGTCACAGCAGAACAAAGTAGAATTGCATTATATCAGCTACATCACACACTTTGCAACACACGACTGGGTAGGGAAAGTACAGGACAATAAAGCTGACAGGTGGATGCATGCCTGACAATGGGAGGGGATCTAGGTTTAAAAGGGAATTAAAGGGCAACAGACGAATCAAGCCAGGCACGCATAACTCCACACTACAGCCTCCACACTTGCAGTAATCAATGTAAAACCCATAAGTAAGATACCTTGCAGCTGGAACTGCTCACACACAGCCAATTACATCAGCAGCATCTATAGCACAATAGTATAAAATGTGAAAGCACCTCACACACACTTGTGTTTTCCCATACACACTGCACCATTGGTGTATACAAATGGGGAAGTTTTAATATGTACATGTTAGGGGCTGCCATTGCTTTGATCCACCAGCATGTGATGGACACTGAAGGTGGTGAGGAGACTGATGCAACCACCGTGAGCACCAGAGGAGGTGAAGAGTGTTCAGACCCAGGGTAATCTACCAGGGGCTACATGATCTGGAGATAGTAGAGCATTACAGGGTAGACAGGGACACCCTACAGCAACTTGTGGAGCTGTGCCAGCCACAACTCAGAGCCAGAATAAACAGAGGGGGACTCATCCCAGTGGATACCAAGGTATGTGTAAGCTTGAGAATACTAGCCACAGGTACCTTTCAAATGCCAACTGGGGATATCATGGGGATCTCACAGGCATCAGCATTCAAGGTACTCCACCAGTTCCTGGATGCCATGTTACCACATGCCAGTGAGCACATATACTTCCCCCAAATGCTAGCAATATGCGTCTCTTACACCGTGTGGCAGAATACCCGGAGGTACTGGGTGCAATAGACTTCACACACATACACATCAACTCACCACCCAGTGAGCAGGGTAGGCGCTACATAAATCGCAAGGGATACCCCTCCATCAACTGCCAGGTCGTGTGCAATGCCCAGGGCATTATCATGGATATGTGTGCTGGCAGCCCTGGAAGCTATCATGACTCCCACATCTGGCATGCCTCACAGCTGTATCAGGCATTTGCCAGGGGGGCATCCCATATGGCCATCTGGTGGGGGATGCTGGCTATGCACTGAAACCATGGATTATGACACCCATCAGAGATGCACACACACACACACACACACACACACACACACACACACACACACACACACATGCAAGAAAGCCATAATGAGGCAAACGCACACACCAGAATCATCATCGAGAGTGAGTTTGGGATGCTCAAATCATGGTTCCATTGCTTGGACATATCCGGTGGAGCCTTGAGTACTCTCCAGCCACATGTGCTCACAACTTCATAGTATGTGCCATGCTACACAATATGATCCTGCGGAAACAGCTGCAGCAGGGACAGAATGGTGAAGGCCCTCACAGCCCACCACCATTGCCAAGGGCCCCACAGGCACAGAGGGACTCAGACCATGAGCCCCCTGAGCCAGCCCCTGTAGGCAGACGGAGGCATGCCCTGTATGTCCATGCCTTGGCATGGAGGGAATGTATAGCACACACACTGACAGTGTAGGCACCTAGGGACTGACACCTTTCTCCACCTGCACACACAGTAAAAATGGATGGCACACACACACATGACTACCTGTAAATTGTCATGTATAGGCAGTCTACTGTGTGCATCCAACATAGGCAGCCTGCAACTATTGCACACACAACTGCTATTGGCACAAGGTAAGTCAACACCTGAACAGTAAATTAAGCTATCAGCATGGAATGCTACTGTATGTATAGGTTCATAGGTAGGTACCAGGCTAACTGCACAAGGGCATTCATAAGCCTAGCCATAATGTGTCAGCTTTTGCCACCCCATTGATTAATTAACTGTTCCTCTGTCGAGCAGTGCCAATGGTAGTTTTTGTAGGCCAGCAGAGCTCATCTCTGAGTAAACAAGATGCCACTGAGGACAGCTGGAGTTTATTCAGTCTGGCTGCATAGGACATAGGTCTGAGGCCAGTAATCCTCTTTGCGAGGTACTCTTGTTGTCTTTCCAGCTGTTGGAAGTGTCATCTTAGGTACATTCCAAATGGGGTATTATACTCTATGATAGGCCTGATGAGTGACGAGTAAAGGGGCACTATAACCTCAGTATGTCTAGATACAAACACTTTAGTAATTAGATGGCCTACATAAAAGGATGTCCTAACTACTTTGGTGATATGAATGTCAAAGGAGAGATTACTATCTACCTTAGTCCCCAGCTCTCTTATTAACTCATCTGTATTAAGGGGGCTGCCACCTATGTGGTAATTTGTGGGTGTTTCATTTTCCAAAATGGAATGACTATGCATTTTGTGACATTTAACTTGAGGCCATGACTCTGACACCCTGTGTCAGTCTCCATGAGGCCCTTTTGAAAAGATGTCTGTGTCAGCTGGACTGTCAATTATGGCTCCCAGTTTGCAGTCATTGGCAAACTTGGTCTGCCATAGTTCACCTGTGTTTGCCTGTACCTCTGAGAAGTATATGCTGAACAGTAGGGGTCCCAGGACTGAGCCCTGTGGGACACCAGTTGTGACTGGTTAAGAGTTGGACCTGGAGGCCGCTAGTCTTACCATGTAGGGTCTGTCTGTAAGCCAGTTGGCAACCCATCCTGTGACATAGGGGTTTATGTTCAGGCTGGTGAGTTTATCAATATTACCTGAGTGGGGAATGGTGTTGAAAGCCTTGGCGAGGTCCAGGTGGGATGTGTGAACCACCTCTCCCCTCATATATTGCCTGGTTGACTATCTGTAAGATGTCAACCAGGGTCAGTAGGCATGATGTGCCCTCAACCAAGAAGATCTGGGTTGGGTCAAGTGTTTGGAGGTTACCAATGTCTTTGTTAATGAGTTCCATGATGATGTGCTCTATAGCCATGCAGACCAGGCTAGTCAGGCTTATGGGGTGGTAGTTACCATGGTCAGTTGTGGCTCCTCCTTTGTAGAGTGGAATAACCATTGCTATGTGCCATTCTATGGGCATGTAGCCTGTGGAGAGGCTGAGGTTGAAAAGCTTATTTAGGTGGGGGGTTAGTTTGTCTTGTAGTCTTTGCAAGACACAGCCCGGGACACCATCTGGCCCCAGTGACGCTGTATTTTGCCTTTTGAGATGGCTATTTCCACCTGTGCAACTGTGATGTCTGAGATACTGTACTTCATGTGTATTGTCCACCTATTGTGCTTGTTGAGGTATAGTTGGTGCTGTTTTTTTTTTGCCTGACGCCCTGCATCAGATTGTATGTCTTAAAAACTGTGTTACGTAACCCCTCTCTTGTACCACGTGGTATCTGATACATGCTGACTCTCTCTCTCCCTGCTTCTAAAACAAAGAGAAAATCTTCTTACCTTGAGCCTCCGGGCTTTATTAGACTGTCTTTTTTTCTTGGGGCCCAGTCTTCCGGCTTTTCAGTTTTACTTTTAAGAAGAACATTTTGGTTTGGCAGCTTATTAGGAGGCAAAAACATACACAAACTTGTACAGATTTTGTCTAACTTTTTATTTAGGCAGTGTTTGCTATTTTATATCATTGCTTTTGCCCTCTCACTCGTGGGGTCAGACACAGGGTCTTAAAAATAATCTTTCACTGACACATGAGCCCCCCGAGCTGCCAAGGCCAAGTTATTGTTGTGTGCCCTTTAGGGGGTGATATGGGGGTGAAGTTTGCACTGAATGTATCTGCAAGGTTGTTGGTGATATCAGTAGGTTCAGTATATTTTGTGCTATATTGCGCCGGCACAGCGCAAATCTGTGAATTACCACTTAGATTCTTGACATAGCTAAAGAAGGCTTTGTGGTTATCTATCTAATCCTTGGCTATGTCCCTTATGAAGTTATCCTTGGATGATTACATGAGGGACCGTTGTTCCTTACTAATACTGGTCAGTGTTGTCCTTCCTTCTTGGGAGATTCCTTTATTTCTGGACTATCCTCCTTCTGTTGTATAGCCTGTTTATTGCAGGGGTCCACCAGACTGGTGTCCTTGTCTTGGAGGAGGGAGTCTTGGTTTACCAGGGATGGCACTATACATACATCCTTGTAGGTGCTCATAGAGTGCATTTGTAAATCATTCTGTATCTTGGGCAGTGTTTTCCCTTAGTGTGGGGGCTGTGAAACTTCCCACCTCTGTCTTTAGTAGTGTGACGTTAGCTGTAGGAAAGGTTTTCATGTGGTTTCCTTGGGTGAGGGAGATGGTGGGGTGTGGACATCCACAGTGAATAGTTTATGGTCAAATCTAACCAGAAACGGGTTTACCTCTGCTGTGTTGCACCTGTTGCTCATGTCAGTGATTACCAGGTCTAGTATGTTTCCACCTCTGGTTGGGGAGTTTACCATCTGATCCAGGGCGTTTGAGTTGATAAATTCCAGGAAGCACTGGGCCTGAAATTAAGTACTCAACTAGTTTTCCCAGTTAATGGTAGTGTAGTTGAAATTGTCCCATATCAGTGTGTTCGGTAGGACTGTCATGTTTTCCACTGTCTCCAGGAAGGTGGAGTGGTGGTCCTGGGTCATGGAGGGTGATCTGTAGCAGGCCACAATTTGCATTGCAGTTTTGGTTGATGTTAGCTGCACATGGATGATCTCAGAGGTATCATGCTGCCCCACTAACCTGGAGGTGTAGGTATCCTTGATTAATATGGATACACCCCCTCCATTTCTGTGCCAGTCCATGTTCTGTGGCCGAAATGTGTGGTATGAGTTGTAGTCCGGTAGTGCTGGGGTGCTCTCATGAGCCTTAAAACAGGTCTCAGTTACTGCAGAGATGTTGACGTTGACCATACCGAGGAGAACTGTGAGTGCGTGCATGTTGTGATTTCAACTCCTGGTGTTGGGTAGCATAACCCTCATTGTTTTACTTTTTTGTGCTGTTTACAGAGGTGGGTTTCACCTTTGAGCCTTGCCTGAAAAAGGCACCATGGGGATGGCAAGAGCCTTGGCCAGTATTCAAAATCCTAAGGGCAACAGGTGCAAGCCGGTATGTTATTGTTGCATGCATGTTTCCCGCCTGTGCTTGTTTCTCAGGTAACCTACTGGTAAGTAAGAGAAAGCCTTAAACTGATACAAACCTTCTAGCTTCCAAGAGAGACTTTTGGAGTGATTAAGTATCAGTGGTCTGCATGTTCTTGCTGTACTGAACAGTTTTCTGCCTACATGCTGATTACTCACTATATAGTGTGATCTGAAACCTCTGTTTATTCACCTATTGTATTTCATTGATGGCCTGCACCTTAGAGGTTCACAGGTAGGTACTAGGTTATCCACCCAAGGGCATTTAGAAGCATAGCTACAGTGTGTTGGCTTTCTCTGCCCCATTGATCAATTAACTTAGCCTCTGTCAAGCATAGCCAATGAAGTGATTCCAGGCAGAGGTGCCGGAAGCTGTTGAAGACTGGGGGGGTAGAGGGTGAGAGGGGCATTTAGTGATCTAAACAGGGCATGTTAACATGAAAAGTCCACACCATTCAATTTCCCTGACAGGTCTTGCAGCTATAAAACTGGGGGGGGGCTCCCCCCCTGGCTGTATGTTTCTTGCACACATGATCCCAGGGGTGTATATTCCATTACCCATTCACTCGTCAAGGTTTCTGTTGAAGAGTGTCAGTGAGGGGCTATGCCTAATGTAGTTAGGAATTTTATTTTATATTCTCCCCTTTCATTTCTTATGTTATTATTTCAAGAGTACGTGAAGCTCAGTGGGTTTGTGTGCCACTGCCTTTTGCTTAGCCTAGCTTACACATAGAAATCATCTAAATAGAAAAATAGGCTGAAGCAATGTTAATGTCAATAGTGTAATGGTAAGAGCATTTGCATAGTATCTATTTGCAGTTTAAATGCTAATAAAGTCAGAGATATGTTTTTTGTTAAAAAGTATACCTTAACCACAGTTTGCATATTTAGGTAGCAATCTTCAGTTTAATAAACATTTGAAACACCCATATAAACCCATGTGTGCCTGAGAGTAAAGTCAACAGAGATTGTAATGTTATGTAAGCACATAGTGAGATGTTACTACACTTAAGTATATATATCCTGAGTAGTTAGCTGATGTGACCATGTTTGCACGCACAGGTTATACGCTTATATATTTCATTTAACCGTGTTTAACTGCCGCCTTAATCTCGCACAATCACTTTTAAACATGCTTACAACTGCTTATAAGAGCCGTATTCTGGCCTAAAAAAAGTTAACCCATCGCAGGTCTTGAACCCTGGACCATGCACACCATAGTCACTGGACTTACCACTAAGCCATCTAAGCTATATGCATGTTTTATGGGTTTTAGAATACACCTTTTACTACAGGCATTCCACAGTACTGACAACAAATGGGACAGTCACTTTGTGTACATATGTACAGTACATTGTAATGTACTGTAGTTTGTGAATCAACATATACAAATCTACATATGTATAACTATTAAAAATTTATACTAAATATATATATATATATATATATATATATATATATATATATATACATATATGCATGTCAGTGATGTGTGCACACACACATATATATATATATATATATATATATATATATATATATATATATATATATATATATATATATATATATATATATATATATATACATATATATATATATATATATACAAACACATCTATAGCCATATATATAAACATCTATGAACACACTTCGCGACACAGAAGCAAGCCAAAGGAATTGAAGTATGCACAAAACACATGCAGCTCTGGTATTATAACAATTAATATTAAGTTAATTCACCATAGAAGGGATGTTTGTTGTGTATAGGGAGTTTGGGGTGGGGGAGCAATGATGGGTAGTGAAATTATGCATCAAAGAGAGCCTGGGTTGCATGTTCAATAAGTGAACTGGAGGTGTATACATGAAGTATGGAGACAATAAAAAAGGACACAAAACCAGAACCATGCTCATCCCTAATACACACTGTCAGGTCACATTGCAACACATAATTCCACAAACATATGAACATTAACATGTGTTACACATATGTACACCAACTGACTGTCACATTTGTTATCAGTAGTGAGGAATGCTTGTAGCAAAAGGTATATTCTAAGAACCATAATATTTGCCCATATCTCAGATGCCTTAGTGGTAAAATCAGTGACTGCGGTGTTTATGGTCCCGGGTTCAAGACTTGCAAGGGCTGTTTATTTTTTATGAGGGCCCGAATAAGGGCTGTTGGATGCAGGTTGTTTAGGGCACTTTTGAGTGGGTTTGCGCAATGGTAAGCGGCACTTAAACACGGTTAAATGGATAAGTGCTTCACAGGTGTAACCTTTGCTTACCATCGCACAGAACATGGACAAACCAGCTTACAACTGCTTAAATGTGCATTAATCACCCTTTCCCTAGCAGTGCCTACTCTGAGAAGTAAAATAACAACCACTTCCAGGATTAGAACTCACAACCATGTACACCATCCTCAAAGTAACCTACCACTACGCTACCTGTGTTTTCAGACAAGGTAAAACACAAAAGGAAAGATTGTGTGGAAATAAGACAAACTGCTATGTACCCAATGAAAGGTGTATGCTATATAGACATATATATATTATATATACAGATGTACACACACACACACACACACACACACACATATATATATATATATATATATATATATATATATATATATATATCTATAGATACATGTCGATATATAGAGATATACATATATATAGATAGGTTAAAAACATCTACACATCTATGGAGGTACATATAAATGTATGCAATAATATATATTACTGGTACATAAAGATGCACACATATATATATATATATATATATATATATATATATATATATATATATATATATACATATATACATACATACATGTGTGTATACAGCATCTGAAGTGTTCAAATCTGAGTATAACATGGACCATAGCAATCACACATTCTGTCCCCTCCAAACAATATGAACATAACATAGGAAGAGTATATGCCAATACACTATTACAAATATGTTATACAGACATGAGCCAAATAGGGTTAGTCACCAACACAACTACAATGACTGCAGATATCCATGACAGAAATACACAGACATCTTTTATTTAGCAAACCTTCATTACATTCCAATGTATGGCCAAAAGGATTCAGGGACTAACATTACCTGCATGCAATACAGGAAGCATTTCACAGTGCCTTAATGAATCAGCCTGTGATTACCATAGTATTAGTCCACTAAGGGATAGGTGTTGACATAGGGAAAGAACCCCCACACACATATAGAATATGTATAAAAGCAATGTCTGCACACCTGCATCTGCTATGTACACCCATCAACATCTCCCTCACACCCAAACTAATTACAGCAATACATACTGTCATACCATTACCAGTTATTCACCCACTGTACAACATCTGCTGAAACCTTGACATACCTGGACAGAGTCACACTAACATGACTCTATGTGAAATAGTTGCTGGTATATAATGGAACAGCTGCTGATGTTATGGGGTTTGTTTGAACGAATCTTGTTTCAGAAGGTTGAAAAGTAACTACACCATGAAGTGTTACCAATTACTGATTATCAGCACAGTATGATACACATTAACACCAAACTAAAGATGTCTGGTGAGCACACTGTAAACCCCCTAACATTATATGCATAGCCATACAGTCTTGAGCTGGTCAAACAGCCAGACTGAAACATATGCAGAAGTATTAGGTACAAACAAACTCTGCATATGTAACAATCTTCAGAAATATAACAGCAGTACTCACATGTAGACCAAAACATCTAGACATTCCACACAATATAGTTGAGTTTGTCTCCATGCAGCTGTTGCAATCGATTTCAGACCACACTTCCAGGCTGTCTTCCTCACAAGTAAGGCAAAGGGACAACGCCCAATTGGAGTACTCAATTATACTCCACTGTTGCCATGGTATTGGCTAATGGATTAGCTACACAGTTGATGTCTATGTAATTAACTACTTTGGAACACCAATTGGTGATCAGGATAGCACATGGTACTGATCTCTACCTATGAAAGGATGGCTTGTCACACATCCAAACCATCTGTATATACCTGCAGAACATTACAAAATACTCCAAAAAGAAATAAAACAAAGGCCAAAATAAATAACATACCACTCAATAACACCTCCACTTACCAATAAGGTATGTATAAATTGTAGTATGTATGTGTATATAGTACCTGTTCTGTAATAATTACAGTGTAATCAATGCATGTAGTGGAAATAGCTATCTTGTAGCAATGTATTGTTGAACAGTAGTTATGCCTATAGTATTCTATGTGTGTACTGCTGTAGGTCACAAGGCAACTCCTCATACACCATAAGGGATGATATATTTGGGCTTGGAATTCATTATTTATTTTCCAGACACTGTCTGTGTCAGGGTTGGTCCAACAAGTATGTGCTATAACAGGGAATAGTATATGTTGATATATTGAAACAGTAGGCATATGTATAGGTGTATTAGTGAGATGAACATGTCAAAGGTGGGCTTACTTTGCAAATATGATTTGCATTGTAGGATAATGTGCCAATAACTGTGTAATGTACAGTATCCTAGGCAGATCTGTCTCATCTGTATTCCATTTTACATAGCATTTGTGTTATGTTATGCAAACATTAGTTATGTCTGTTGGCAATTACAATACTCAGTAACAGGATACATATGAATTGTATTAATTTGACAGTTTAAAAGCATGATAGCAAAGACAACTGGAAGAGCTAGGTAACTATCCATGCACATAAAACATGTAATAGCCACCTCTCTAGTATCATTTGCAAGCAATAACAGCTGTGCATGTGTACATGTTATGCAAATGTGTTGCGACCCTTGTTACAGGGCTGAGCCAAATGGCTATTTGCACACCTACATAGAGTGGATATTGAGAGTAGAGACCCACTGGTTGAATTTTCATGTTTGTGTAGCCTATCCTCTCATTGCCAACCTAACAGCTGCTTCCAAATACTGTATGTAAGGTTGTGCACAGTAGTGGTAATGAAACAAGTTGCATATCATATTTAACTCTAGTGTAACATCTGCAGTAGGAGTGTAAGATGTATGAGACTGCTGCTCATGTGTAATAGCTGCTTCACAGGTGATGGCTTACACTATCTGATTATATCCTGATCATGTTGATAGTGGCAGCAGAGTCTATTGATACTTGACTCTGTTTGGGGAGTGGGTGTCTGTGCTCAACAGACCTCATGGTTCTGGTAGATATGTATGTATATACCCAAAAAAGGATACAGAACTGTTGACACTTGCATCATCTGTAATCAACTATCAGGATGTGATGTGCTCCTCAGATGAGGGTTGCTGCTAAAGTTAGCTACTATGTTTCTGTAATAGCCAGTGTTTCAACGTCCATAACTCAAATATGTACTTGTGAGCATCACCGTCTAAAACATCGTCATAAGCAATAAGTAAACTAAATACAGTATTTGGCCCTTGTAGTACTGAATGCTTATACAGGCATGCCCACTAAACAGCTACTAGTGTTTAGTAATGTCAGCTTTGTGTATGTGGCCATCCTGGGGGAATGTAATCTCAGTGCCATGTACACTGCCAAACTCACCTAACACCACACCCCATACATTGTCTGGGATGCAGCTACAGAGGCAAGCTGGAAGGCAGTCCAGTCTACAGCCATGACTGGACTGGACAGTCATGCGGTGTAGGTTAACACATGCATCTCATCACCACACTCAACACATACCATTACCAGAATACAGTAAGGACCCCCACACATACCACCAGAAAGCACACACATTCACAGAGGCTTCCAAGTATCTGGCCAAGCAAGGGACCTCCCAAGCTGGAATAGACAGACAACAAAATGCACAAACTGTATGACATAGGTTGCAAAACTGTGCCACTCCTCAGAACACGTGGCCAGAAACATGCCCAACAGTACTCATTTGTGAATGCAAAGTCTAGCACTATGTCACACACCAAGCTATACGAGGGCAAATATACTGTCAGCTGCCTGTCTGCCATGATTAGCCACATACCCATACACTCAGATTACCTTTTGAACTGTACACATGGCTCAGGCATATTCCATGTTGTTGTGCAGGACCTGGGATGCTGTAGCCTGGACTGCATGAAAACACACATGTAGGAACTATCAGGTCTTGTAGCCCATGCAGGTATGTCCCAAGACCTGGGTAGCAGTCTGCCATTGCCCAGAATGATACTGCAGTACAGGGACAAAAGGATTGTATTCCCCAATTGTCTAATGTACTGGTGTAATCCAAAGGGTATCCAGTATCTCTCTACCTGGGATAACATGGTTGACAGACCATGATGCTTTGCCAGGCAGGGCCTGCACCTGTCACCTCTGGGGATCTGGATACTGGCTAGGGCTCATGCTTCCCCTATAGTGCCTTTGTCATGCAAGGTTCAAGTGACAATTCCACTGTTGTAATAGGGACAGCCAAGCAATAAACTCCGTGTCTAGCTACTCAATGATACATTTTGGAAACTCAGTATGAATTCACTTATATCAGTCCTTAACATGGATAACATATCTGTGCAGTGACTGAGATATGGTTCAAGGCTCCAGAGAGCACCCCTGCATGACCATGTTATAACACATACCTCACCTCTTGGCCATTATTCTTTATTGGAACACATAAGCCACAGGTGTGTCCATATTCCTGAAGGATATGTACACCTTCAGGCTAGTTGCACTTGCATAACATCAGATGCACTATGCTGAGCAACTACCATCTGCGCCAAAGTGGAATCCAAATTGCACCTTGCTACAGATCACCCACCATGCCTCTGAATTCCCAACTGTCATATTGTGCTGTAATGGGGAATATTAGGTTTGAGACAGAAAACCATAATAATGGCTACTCTCAGCTATCCCACTATTACCTGGGAAGACTCCTCATGTACCAACACCTGTGCTCAATGCATGTTGGATTTCATCACCACAATAACCTGGAACACCATAGTCACACAAACAGGGCTAACAGTATGCTACACATAGTCAATCTCCAAAGCCAATGTTATGCTTCTTAAGACAGAAATGGTGAATGTCATGGCGCCCATGCAGATGGACAATGCATGTGTAAATGCTGAATCCTAAACAAATGCACTTTAAGCACTCACATTAGTGTAGTGATTGTGCTATTGAAACAGAACCAAGATTCAACCAAACACAAACAGGAAGGCAAACTGGTGGCACTGTTAGAAAAATATGTATTAATGTGTGTATGTTGAATGCAAATTAGTAGTTAAAAGAATTAACACGTTTTTTCATTCTATTTTATATGCACTGTTTTATATACAAATTGAGTTTCATATGAGAACTGAAAAAGATGCTTTTTGAAATTGCAGTGTGCTTTCTGAAACTTGCAAGATGCCCTCTGACCTAGTAACTGCTAGCACAGCAATATTCATGTTTATGCCTTTTGGAAATGTACTTGAGAAGCAGGTGCTTATCTGCTAGGTCAGGAACGAATGAATGAACAATGCTATATCCTGTAAATGTAATGATTCTAAACAATCAGCTCTGTTCGAAGTATGAGAACATGTACAGCTGCAGAAGCTTAGAGATAAAGTAGACAAAGGATTATTAGAGAAATGAACTGCTAGCTTTGTGCTTGAATTAGCCATAGTACCTTGAATGGTAACATAACATGTATCTAACCGGTGGTAACCAAGGCCACGTTGTTTTCCTTAGGAAGTTTCTCACAAAAATTGATAAATCAGCAGAAATTCATGAGAATGGTGGTCAACAAGTGATGATGAAAAGACTTGTAACTTGTTACATCAGCTTGGTAGGCAATGTCTTATTAGAAAATGTATAAAAATGAAAGCATTTCCTGTTTCTAGTCATACAAACTCTGTAATAGCACGTTTTTGTCTCCTTGCTGCAAGATTAAAGTGCCTTAACCTGAACCTACCCTGTTTTGATAATTTTTAAAGTATATTTTTCCTTTGACAGTTTGGTCCTTCGGACCAGAAAGTACCTCTTGCTCTAGGCCTAGGTCAGAATTGGGCCCCGGTGGCATGTACCCGTACAGAGAAGAGGCCAAATCAGCTCTTCTGTTTTGAAAGACCTCTGACTGAATTGTCGTTCGAAAGAGGCCAGCCACTGTTTCTGATCTGGGATTGGAGGACGAGTCAACGATCTGGTGGATCAATTCACGGAGGGTCAGGTAAGGAGGAATTTACCTTTTTCTGTTTTAGATCAGGGACTAGTTACAGAACTGTTTTCTGTCAGGAGGATTTGCATGTGCAGATCAGGGACAAAAAGGTTAATGTATTGTCATAGATCAGGGAAACAGAATAGGTAGACAGTTATTCTAGATAAACTGTGAAAAGGTGTAGAACTGTGGTACCACGTGATAAGAAGGGTTACGTAACAATTTACAGCTTAGCTAAGGCAACATGGGAAATCAGTGTACGAAAAATTCCCGAGACCCACCCCTAACCGAAGACGCGAAATATATGCAATTACAGCGTGTCGATAATATTAAGTACTATACGAAATGGGTTGAAAAATACAAATTTGGTGGTAATTTAGATAAACCTGCACTTGTTAAACTTGTCAAACAATGAAAACAGATGCGAAAGGTCAGTTAAAAAAGCAGCGGCAATTAGGAGTCCCTCAGGCACATAGGTGGCTTAAGGAAGCAAATTGCAGAGAACAAAAGATTAAAAATTCAAAAGCAATGTTCTTAGACAAAGAAGATAATAACTTGGTAATAGCAATGGCTCCTCCTCTGCCCCCTCCACTTCCCTTACCAGAATATGAAGCGAGTGGACAAACCGATCCACCTCCGCTATACCCATCTGTTCCTGCAAAATCACAGCCGTTTGTTAGGGATCCTATCGAGACTAGGTCTCAAACACGTAACTTGAAAGGGGAAACTGAATTATATGAGATGAATAAAAATTCACGAGCTATGAGTGAGGAAGAAATATGTCCACTCATAGAAGTACCGAATCCACAGGCAGGGCAGGCAGGACAGGATCCGACTCTCTTGGTTTATAGACCGTGAACACCGCAAGATATCCGGAAAGCCACAGAGGGAATTCCCCATCCAAAGGTTAATTTCAGAAAATTTTTAGAAGACTTACAGGGTATGAGATTAACTTACCATTTGAATGGAGAAGAAGTAGAAAAAGTAGTTAGACAAATTGTAGGTCCAGATTGGCACATGATCAATGGCAACTGGAATCCTCGTGATGCAGAACTCAGACCACTCCCACATAGTAATGCAGAATTGGATAACAGAGTAAAAGGTCTGACAGACCGAATCTCTGAAAAGTGGAAGCCTAGGGCTGATAGGACTTGCATTAATCAGTGCATACAACAAGAAGGTGAAACTGTTGGTAGATATTATGCTAGATTATTAGAGTGTTTTAATAACCATTGCAGAATGCAGATACCTGAAGATCAAACACATGATTCCCCATATGAGCAGCAGCTAAAGAATGCATTCTTAAAAGGTAGTATTACTCCCATTAGCAGCTTTATTACAAAGCACATGGTAGATCATCATACAAGTAGATTACAGTCATTACTTGAACATGAAAGACATGCCGAAAGGCATTTTAATAGCAAAAAGAAAAAGAAAGCTCAAGTATTTGCAGTAGAAGATGGGTCAGAAATCTTTGTAGTACAAACCGGGAAAAAGGGTAAGAAAAATGCCCAGGGAAACAAACAATCTGATAAGCGATCAGAAGATTTTGAAGAAAGAAAGAAAAGGGGTGAATGTTTTAAATGCGGGAAAAAAGGACATTTGGCAAGGGATTGCAGACTAAATAAAAAGGTAACTACGGAAGATAAGGAGGGTGAGGAATGACTATATGATAGTCAGGAATCACTGAATGAGAACAAACAAGGAAAGACAAATGTGAGTGGGGTAGCAAGGATAGAGGATGTGACAGAAGGGGTAGAGGATGTACATGAATTTGTAGATGATGAAGAAAATGAAATTTTGGATTTAGCATTATTAAGCTTGGAGCTCTACTTAGCAGACACAAAACCGGAAGTTACGCTTCTGGTAGAAGGGAGGGAAGTCAAATTTTTGTGTGACTCAGGGGCTTCACAGACCCTGATACATCCTTCCAAATTACCGGAAGATTCAGAATCACCAGATTACATACTAGTAAAAGCAGCTAATGGACAGCTGTATCGGGAGCCACTCTCCCATGACATAGCAATAACTGACCCCGTTTCAGGAATGACCCAGTAAAGCAAAATTGTTGTCTCCGCGAAATGCCCAGTAAATCTCTTGGGCAGAGACTTAATGCAGGTATTTGGCATAGCCGTAGTCCCAACCATGCAGGGTATGGAAGCACAGCGACAAATGGATACTTTTGTAGTGCGACCGGAGGGTGAGACATATTATTGGTACAGCCAGGACTTGGTTACGACTGGTCCAGGGGCAGTAACCGAAGAACTGATGAATGTAGCCATCAGTAAATCCCCCTCCCTTGACACTGACAAACAGCATTTGTTGCATTGTGCTCTATATTACTGCAATAGACCAGGACCTGATAAAGAATATGAGCAAGAGTTGTTTCAAAACCATGCAAACAGGCTAGTATTATGAAATGTGTACTGGGACACAGAAGGAAACAGTGTAATAAGCTGTTCATTGCCCCAGGAATTTTTAGCACTTTACAAATCTAATCGATTGCCACATGTGAGCTTAACTAAAAATAGAAATTTGAAGTGGGCAGACATAGGAGAAAAAGTCATGAGGTGGGAAAAGCAGACAGAGTTAGAACTCTCTGAACAAGGAGTACAGAAGCAGAAATTGAATTGGATAACACAGACACACCCAGCTGTGCACTCACAGGCTAGTGAGGATAGCTGAGTATTACTCTTACTGGAAGAAGAGGAAAAAGCCTTACGAGACATACCAGAAATTCTCTGGTCAACAGGGAAATCAGATGTAGGACTTATTCATACAGCAGGACCAGATACTATTATGCCAAAATCAGCATTTAGACCTCAGAGAAGACAGTATCCCTTGAGAAAGGATGCAGAGATAGGGATCAAACCTATAATAGCAGCCTTACTTAAGGAAGGAGTCTTAATAGAATCCCCTGATTCACCATGTAATACACCCTTATTTCCTGTTAGGAAAGCAAACGAGGAATGGCGTATGGTCCAAGATTTACAGGCTGTAAATGACACAGTTATGCCCAGGGTACCAACGGTGCCAGATTCGTACACCTTATTGAATGATTTGAAACCTCAGCAGAAGTATTTTTCTGTGGTAGATATTAGCAATGCATTTTTCTCAATACCTATACACCCTGACAGCCAATATTGGTTTGCATTCACATTTCAGGGAAAACGGTATACATATACGAGATTACCACAGGGATATTGTGAAAGTCCAATGATATTTGCACAAGAGATGGCGAGTAACCTGGAGGGATTTATTCCACCGAAAGGTAGTCAGATTTTACTCTATGTAGACGACATTCTGCTGGCAGCCCCCACCCAGCAAGAATACAAAGAGGATACCATAGCATTATTACAATTTTTAGCTACTCAAGGACATAAGGTAAACAAAAACAATCTGCAACTGTGGAGAAAACAAGTTAAATATCTAGGATATGTAATATCCAAAGAAGGAAGAATTTTAGATGAAGAGAGAAAAACAGCAATATTACAAGCACCTAGACCGACCACCAAGAAGGAAATGATGTCCTTCCTGGGAACTACTAACTTTTGTCGGAGTTAGATACCGAATTATGCTTTGGAATCTGCCCCGTTAACTAATTTAATATTCAAAAAGCTGAAGGCAGCACAGGATTTATTACAGTGGACACCAGAAGCAGAAGCAGCTTTCTGCAAGTTAAAACAATTGATAGCATCTTCCTTAGTTTTAGGATTACCAAACTATCATAAGCGATTTTTTCAAACTGTAGACTGTAAGCAAGGTTATATGACATCAGTGTTGACACAGCAGCATGGGGACAGACAACGCCCCATAGCTTACTATTCATCGCAGTTAGACCCAGTGGCGCAATCCTTGCCCCACTGTGTACAAGCAGTAGTTGCAGCTGCAATGGCAGTGCAGGCTTCAGCCTCAGTAGTGTTGTTTCACCCTCTCACGTTGAGAGTGCCTCATGCAGTCGCAATTATTTTACTGCAAGAAAAAGTAGCATATCTGTCGCCTGTTAGGCATCTTTCCTGTATGACTATACTGTTGAGCCAGCCTCATATGACAATTGAATGATGTACAACCTTGAATCTGTCAACCTTGCTTCCAACTCCTGCAGATTGTGAACCTCACTGCTGCCTGCAGGAGATTGAGCAAAAGACACTACCTAGACAAGACCTTACAGATGTTCCCTTGGATGATGCCGAGGTGATATACTATGTGGACGGCTCGTGCAGAAGGGGTCCTACAGGACAGTATCTAGTGGAGTATGCAGTAGTTTCTGATACCGAGATTTTAGAAGCAAAGTCTTTACCACATAACTTATCTGCACAAGCAGCAGAATTGATTGCCTTGACAAGGGCATGTACCTTAGCAGAAGGTACGAAAGTGAATATTTTTACTGACAGCTAGTATGCTTTTTCTACTGTACATGTTTTTGCGCAACAGTGGAAAAATAGAGGAATGATAACATCTACTGGTAAACCAATTAATCATGCGCAATTTATTTTAGATTTATTAGATTCTATTCAGTTACCTCGAAAAGTAGCTATTTGCAAATGCGTAGCTCATACCAAACAACAGGATAGAATTTCAAAAGGTAATGCGAGGGCTGATACAGCTGCAAAACAGGCAGCTTCAGCTTCAGAAGTCTTTCTTTTGAGTGAGGAATTACAACCCTCTGAGATTTTAGATTTAGAAATGTTAAAAACAATGCAGACACTTACTACAAATGTAGAAAAACAAAAGTGGATAAAACGAGGAGCAATCCTTGAGAAGGGACTGTACATCTCCCAGGAAAAGAAACCAATTCTACCATTTAACTTGTTTAGATATGCAGCTTTGTTGAGCCATGGGCAGAGCCATGTCTCAACAGGGGGATGGTACAGTTAGTGAATCGAGTGTTCACGACGTATGGATTTACTAATTATACAAAAATTTTTTTTTGTGCAGCATGCCATGTTTGTAACAAGCATCATGCACAAGGGGCATTGAAGCCTAAGCAAGGAAGTTTCCCTACACCACCATATCCATTTCATACTATTTGTATGGATTTTATAGAACTGAACAAATGTGAAAATAAAAAGTACTGTCTTGTCATTATAGATATGTTTTCCAAATGGGTGGAAGCTTTTCCAACTAAAAATCCAGATGCAGCTACTGTTGCAAAGGTCCTTGTCAAAGACATTATACCCAGATTTGGCATACCGGAAAAGATTTATAGTGACAATGGCACACATTTTGTAAACCAAACAATACAACAACTTAGTTGCTATTTCGGGATATCATTGAAAAAACACTGTGCGTATCACCCCCAATCTGCAGGATTAGTAGAGAGGCACAATGGGGTATTGAAGAATAAGCTTAGGAAATTGATTAGTGAGACACAAAAGAACTGGGTGCACTGTTTACCTCTAGCACTGTTGAGCATGAGAACTGTTCCAAATGCAAAGGGATTAACTCCTTTTGAAATTTTGTTTGGGAGGGCATATTATACACCTCAGTGGAAACCTCTCATGTCTGCAGAGCAGGAGGCTGACAGTTCACTTGCAGGGTATATGAGGCGATTTTTGAATAACAAACTTTTGCAGTTAAATTCTGTTTCAGATAAAGAGCAACCAAATCGAAGCAACAGTAGCCCCAGGCACCTGGGTCTGGGTGAAGATTGTGAAGAAAAAGAACTGGAGTTCTCCGGTGGGAAGGGCCGTACCAGGTACTACTGTCGACACCCACTGCAGTCAAGATCGCGGAGCGAGCATCCTGGATTCATTTGACACACTGTAAATTGGTTAAGAGCTTTGAACTGGACAAAAACCTTGTTACTGTTGTACAACGAGAGCAAAATGGCCAGGTATAGAGTGAATAGAGACATTGAGCAACCTCAGAAAACTTGCATGATCATTTTGATAGCTATGCTAATTACATTGTTCTTTTTGTTGTGGCCTTTCCTTTTTCCTGCCACAAGAGTTGAATTGATTAAACGTGATGGGCCAAACATAGACTGGCACCCGAACTTTAACATTTATCAGGCAATTACACGTGTGTATGCTGAGACTTTTAATGTTTCGAACTGCTGGGTCTGCACGGCCATACCAACAGCATACAGGGGATTATTAATGACTGCTATCCCCCTAGGGGTCAATGAGACCTGGGAAAATCTGGTTTTTGACACTGTAGCTATTAAAGCATATGATAAGGTAGCACTGTATTTGCCTGTGACACAAAAGGGAATTGTATGTTTTTATAAAAATGATACCATACAAGTGGGTTGGAGCAAGTGTAATGTGACAGTACAATATAAATGTTATACAAAAGCAAACGATTTAGGTGGATCTTGTAGTACAGATTATAACTCATTTCTTAAATCTATGCATAAAACTCTTGATCAGGTACAATGTAATCCTGTACTTTTCAAACAGTTATCTGTGATAGATAGGAAAATGTTTCATGCAGGGCAGTCATTTCGTAACAAAGTAACCACTAAAGTAGAGGACTGTTATTTTGTGTGTGGTAAAAAAGCATATAAATGGTTACCTGAGAATTGGATTATTAGAGAAATGAACTGCTAGCTTTGTGCTTGAATTAGCCATAGTACCTTGAATGGTAACATAACATGTATCTAACTGGTGGTAACCAAGGCTACGTTGTTTTCCTTAGGAAGTTTCTCACAAAAATTGATAAATCAGCAGAAATTCATGAGAATGGTGGTCAATAAGTGATGATGAAAAGACTTGTAACTTGTTACGTCAGCTTGGTAGGCAATGTCTTATTAGAAAATGTATAAAAATGAAAGCATTTCCTGTTTCTAGTCAGACAAACTCTGTAATAGCACATTTTTGTCTCCTTGCTGCAAGATTAAAGTGCCTTAACCTGAACCTACCGTGTTTTGATCATTTTTAAAGTATATTTTTCCTTTGACACTACCCTGCAATATACTGTACCACAGAAGGTAGAAACTGTTGCAAGAGTGAACACACATGAGTGGAGGTGACCCTGGTCAGCCTCAGTAAGATTTAGATACACCATATAAGACCACACAAAGCCACTGTGAAACTAATCGGCCACATATTATGAGGCCATCCACAGAGCATTCTATAGCTGTGTCATGAATCATAATGGCAACAACAAGACCTGCCATGCTTCACAGCATTATGGCATGAGAAGTACTGCACCTACAGAAATAGCACTTGTTCATCCAGATAGGGTCTGTGACAACTTAAACCCACTTTCACTCCACCCCCCCAGAGTCCCTGTAATAACAACTATGAAGGTACAGGATGTACTCTCTAAGCCATACATACAGCTTGCATGGGACCTGTCAACATCCCAGGGTGTGTTTTACACAAATGTCAGAACAGTTTGCTCTCCACCTACACATCATGTTCAATCATAGCTGCATGTCAGGCTGTGTACACACTGAATGGTGCACAGCAACAGTTATCACACCCCACAAAGGGGGACACACCACTGATAATGGGAAATAGTGCACTACTACCCTGCTGAGTCTGGTCTGTAAGGCCATGAACCTTGATCAACTTATGTGATGTAATCAGTACAGATGTAGATGACAGTAAGGTTGATTCACACAGCATATCTTGACCTTGCCAGATCTTAGGACACCATCACCCATACTGGGTTCCAGCTACACTCAGTAAACTAGGTGTATATTCTTATGTCACAAGATTGGTTGGCAACTGGACCACTGGCAGCACCAACACAACAGAAGGTGTCTGACTAATACATGCACAGCAAACCAGTGCCAGCTACAGTAATACAGGATTTAGTCCTGGTACTCCCCCTCTTTGTTATCTAAATCTATACGACATAGACTAACACAGAAGGCATCTACCTATTGAAGTTTGCAAATGACTATGAACTAGGAGCTATAGTTGACTCAATGAGTGCTGTGGGCAACATAAAGCAGGGCCTTTGTGGGTCGGATGTGTGGTGTCTGACATATGGTCACAATCTTAACTGCAAAGTATTGCATTGTCATCCCCTATGTTAAAAACCCTATACCCATGAACTACCACCTAGGCAGTGGGTAACATAATGGAAACTGTGTGTGTATGGGATCCACCTGGACAGTAGTCTTTCCTCTGATAGTCACTTCACCACACCAGTCAGGTAGTCGTAAGGGGCACCCGTAATCATGACAGGGTGCCATCCATGAATATAAAGATCATTGTTCACCCATACTCAACACTCAATTGACCCATAATAGATCACATCTTTCCTTTAAGGGTTATTGGCCATGTTCAGATGGCCTACACCAGCCTTCCCAAACCCTAGTTCCACTATGTAGCATGATGCCTACCCTGAATAAAGCCATGTCCAACCCAGAGATGTTGGACATGCTACACTTACACATCCTGATTTCAAATAAACACATACTTCATGGACATCCACCTTTCTAGTACTAGGATCATAACATGCCTGACAGATCCCTGTCCTGTACACTTTACATACGCCTGCCATACTATGCATCCCTGTCCAGCAAAGCTGCACATCACCCCTCTTTGTGACATGGTGTGATGACCGCATGGCAAATATTGCAGTAAACCTGTGGATCAGTTCTGTGGCACTGCTTGAACTGGCCACTGAAAGTTACCTGTCTGTTGGCTACAACTAGGTAACCTATCAGCCTATGCTCATACATGGCCCAGGGCATATAGCCTACTAGTTCACTATGACCCTACCTGCTATAGTTGATATCCAATCCTGCAAATACCATCAAGCTAGCCATTTTCCCATGTGTTGCACATGTGCAACACAGGTAATACATGGCAGGATGCTATACTGCTGTACAGTGCCATGTAGATGCATATGGCAAAACACATACATGTACAACTTGCTGTGAGCAAGTCTGCAGGGTCACAGGTCATGTCCCTTAAGGCTGTGTATGACTATATATGTGACATATACACAGCATTAAGGTCTCTTGCATTAATGTCAACACATCCAGACATGTGCTAATAGGTAAAGACACCAGTACAGGCAGACAGACATGCCCACATCAAGACAATATCCACATGGAGTATGAGCAATGTCATCACTTGACACACACATATATGGTGATAACATGAAATCACCAGTAAGTGTCAAATGTGTGTGAATTAAACATGTCAGTGGTGTTAGTGTCATGTAGATTTGCAAAGCCATATTTGTAATTATAATAAATGTGATACACATGTATGTGCAGCTGTACTTCTGTACTTCTCTGTGAGTTACTGTGACCTGTCACCATCATAATGTCTGCCAGGTATGCCACGTGCCAGGCTGCCACCATACAGCCACATGGAGGATGAGGTCCTCATTCCATACCTCCTTGACAACCATGAGACACTTTTCAGACATGTGGCACAGGATGCACAGCACCAGGATGCCCAGTGGGAAGAACTTCGCAGGAGGGTAAATGATTTGGTGGCCACATTCACACCTATCAGCAGGTGCGCTGAGACTTTACTGACTTAATTAGATGGGCGAAACAGCATGCAAAAGCAATCACCAGCGAACAAGCTGCAACAGGTGGAGGGCCACTCACCCAGCCCTCACTCACACGTACTGAGGAGCTCCTGGCCACCCTGGGGACATCTGCAGAACTCCAGCCACAAGATTCAGCTGGTATTGTGGAGGTGGGTGTCTCATAACCACTGACCCAGGAGTTGGCTGTTAAGTCACTACTGCACATATAACACAACTATATTTAATATAGATGCATGTTACTGTACAATATTTAACTTTACATCATATGCAAGGCATGTATGCACACATGCCATATACTATAGTTTGCTACTCAATGTATGCACAGATGTGTATACTGCATAGTATAGTCTATTGTACTGGCTTTATTACTTATCATGCTTGATAATGCACAGATCATATTAAATGCATGCTATCTGCCATGTGGCTATTTAACACACGTACACATTATGTATGGTGATCCTGTTAATATATACAGGTCAGACCTGCAATGCATCACAGTGGTTACCCATGTGGAATATTTGAAGACTATATGAAGCACCTACACTAAACCTTACAGACTGTCATTGCTAGATGTGTGTACAGCTGTAAATACAATGGTGGAGGTGTGGTTCTCTGTAGGGACATGTACTACAGATGAGCATCACACATGTGGGGAATACAAACAGTACTATACAGAGAGCATATGTATGCACACACTCTATATGTTTTGGAGCTGGATTATGACAAACCGACAAGATTTACCCTTGTGGAGTATACCCTTGCTATGAATGTCACACAATGTCATCTGCTAGCTGACATGTCCATGACATTTTGTGGGCTGACTGCAAGACTGGTTAACTATCCTGCAAAACATGATATCTCACATCCCAAACATACCACCCTTTGTCTGCATAAACCTTTGTCTGCATAAACCTGGCCTCAGTGGAGCATATGACATCTATGGCTGTATGTCATATGGGACAACACTGACATATGAAATACATGCCCATCACAACTATTGGACAAAACATGTTTACACATAGCCATGGAGGATGGCCAGAGACATGAAGCAACACAGACAGTAGAAGGGATGTACATGTGTGTACACCCTGTTGTACACTGGCTTGACACAATACAACAATGGCCTTTATGTAATGGTTATATTGCAGATGTGACACACAGTGCCCTCTCCCCAGTGTTAGGGACCCTACATGTATGTTGTCTCAACCCATGTATCATCAGGCTCTCCCATCCTTTTAGTCCTTGAACATATCTGCCCTGGCTTGTGTAATGGTCGGAAATCCAATCAACCTGCAATTTTTGGGTAGTCCCACCAGGACTGGCACCTATTATTTCAGAACTGATTACACAATGACCTCACATCTGGTCATCTGACTCTGTTTTCCCACACTCAGCAACATTAGAAGCTGTTAAGGTTTAGCACCTATGTGTTATCATACAAACAGGCAGAGCTTTGATCAGATCTCATGGAAGTCATAAAACCGTAAATCATGTCCCTTCTTCCTACAGGAACTGCAAGTGATTCTGTAGCACAGATATTGCGTCTTTGGCTTCATTCAAAACTGCAGGATAACATCTTTATGGCTTAACCCATAAAGTAATTTAATTTCAAAAATATTTTGTAAAATCTGGTTGATTAAGAATAACCTCTTCACTTCCAGTGTATGCTGTTGCAATGTATACATTTAAATGGTTACAATAATGCATATAAATGTCTTTTCCTTGTAGCAGAGCACACTGCTGATGAATTTAAATACAAGCAAACCTCACAAATACATTTTTAGCACAAGCATTTGTACAAATCAGTTTGATATACAAATGACATATAATTATTTACAAAATTCCAGCTAACTGTGCTGGCATATGTTACAAGTCCACTGCCCAGTTTCTCCTGGCAAGGCTGGCTGTACCTCCTATCATCATAACTTAAATGAAAAAAGATGTGAATTTAGTAACAAGAATATTTAAATATAATATAAGGGATTATGGGAAACAATAAGAAATAATAAAAGAGTAAAAAATGCCATAAAGAAGAAACAGAGAACTGTCAAAAAAGATAAATATGTGGAAAACAAAGAATGATGAAGTGGAAGAAAAAATTGGTACAAAAACATTATGAGAAAATATTATTGTGTCAATCCATGGGAACATTTTCCAGAAGAAAAGCAATTAAAGAAATACATAAATGGTATAGTTATTATGTTGAATGTCAGGATTTTTTATTGAGACTGGGAATAAAGAAATTGCCAGTAAAAGCAAACATGCCTTACGAGAAAAAGTAAAATAATTTGTATTGTGGTGAAGAAGAAACAGCAGAACGTGTTTTTTTAAATGTGAGTTAAAAATATGATATAGATTATGTACAGAAATCTTTTGGGGGATTTTTAAGGACAATGATAGTATAAATATGGATATGCTTGAATTTGGTTACTTTAAGAACATAAGTAAAAAAAATAAAACAAAACAAAATTAAATATTGATAAAAAAGTGTTCTATGCAGCACGGGTAATATCAAATGAAAGAATTAAATAAATTAGGTTTAATGGAAGTTAGATGCTGTTATTAATATAAAAAATATTAGATTATAGTTTTGGAAAAATGAGTTGCAGCCATAGTAAGAAATATGCAAGTCTGTATGTTAGTTTGAGGTATATAAACATGAAAATTAAAATTACTGTAAATATTTGAATAAATGTGTGAATACGTATTGCATATATATATATATATATATATATATATATATATATATATATATATATATATATATGTGTGTGTGTGTGTGTGTGTGTGTGTGAGTGTGTGTGTATGTATATGTGTGTATAAATATAATGTAGTGTAAAAGATGCAAATAAATAAATGGCCCCTACTCTTTTCAGTAGGTGCCATGGGATCTTTTACATACACTTGAGCTACCACCAACTCAAGCAGGTGGGTCTTAGTTTAATATCTCATCTGAAGAACAGAGCACTCAGGAATGCAGCATGCTCCTTAAGCTGCACTACAGTGTCAGCAATCAATTGTCCTGTTGTGGAAACAGAACTACCTGCTGTGCCACTGACATTGCATACCTTCGAAATGTACCGATTTTGAAAGGATGCCCCTAATTTGTTTACAAACCATCACATCTTCCCTCATAAAATTAGAAATTATTTCAATAAGTTGTAAATTAATCGTACCAACTTTTAAAAAGTGTCCTTGTTCTGAGGCTTTTTTCCTATTTTATTCTTACTTTGTCGTTAACTCTAGAGGTAAACAAAAGTTGAAAGGTGTGGGATAAGGAGTCACTTATTCTGTGAATGGAAGTTAATACATTGTGTTAATAGTAACACTTCAGGGCTGTAGTCTTCAGTAATTCCTACAAGTTGTGCATTTCTGCAGAGATTACCATTTTCTGTTTGCTGCCTTTTAACAGGCTGGCATGAGGATATTGGAATAAGTGAAGCTGGTTTGTGAGAAGCAAGTGATTTTAAAGGGTCAAAGACCATTATTACATACGCAAAACCAGTATCTGTTAGTTTGCTTTTGCCTGGTGGTAAGGGAAGGATTGATTATAGGTATTAGACACCTGATTGTGAAAAAGCAGGAGAGTTTTAGAAATTCTAAGCATGAAAGTTATTTGCAAGCACAGAGTTACATCAAGAAATGACAAATGTAAAGCTCTGAATGGCTTACTGAACAGTCTAGAAAGACATAATACGTGGCTCATTATGCCTTGAATCATCCGCTAAGTACATTCTCTAGTACTAGACTATCATGGTTTTGGGAAAATTACTCTAATTCATTTGGTTGCAAGAATACATTCATGTGAAGAAAGACAGACCTGGCTAGTATGGAAGTGGATAGTAGATAATATATATTTTAATCATATTCTGTGTTTTTGGGTGGGCCCTACTAGCTAGCTACTTTGACCATGGTCCAGATTCCGAAAGGGTTGCTCTTAGTGTGTCTGCCCTGATTCCTAAAGACCTGCTCTCAATGTAAGTGACTTACTTCAGTGTAAGGCCTGTCTATAAATAGGCTTATCACAGGGACCAGATTCCAAAATGCCTGCTCTCAGTGCAAGTGGTAACTTACATTGAGAGCAAGTCTTTTGGAATCGGGGCCCATATTGTACACTGGTAAGAAAAGTAAGCCAGAGCCACCACTGGGGAGAAATTATGGGTAGTTTAGAGAATTCTTTTAGGGAATCTTCTTGGGAATTGGGCCAGGTTTCCTTTCAGAAATATGTTTTTATTTATTTTCTAAATTGCAGTTTTCTCACTGTGGTAGAATATGTCAGAATATATTTTTCTGGAAATGTGGTGAAAGAAATATTCTTCTTTAAGAGACTGTGATTTATACTTTTACCAGTCAATCCACTCTTCATTGCTTAGTGAGTTTAGCTTGATTGTCAACTATGGATTGCTCTTTTATAATATAGTTGTGAGTGTATGAGTTATTTTGAAGGTATACAAGGACACCTGACAATATGGATGTGGCATGATTTATATTTTAAGTACTGTGTACTAGAGATCAGTCCATAAAGAAAAGTAAATATTGTAATCAGCATGATTTTTCTTATGACCCTGATATGACAAAGGAGAAAACTGGTCAATATTGTGAGTTTTTCTTGTCAAGCTAAAAACAATAAGACAGTGGTTATTAAGGATTAGGACTAGGTCTTTGAGAAGTTATTTGTGGATTTAGTTACGAGTTCAAACAGGAAAAGATTAGATTAGTTATTTAACTATTTGGGAAAGTTCAAGATCTGGAAATTTCTTGGTTTATTTGATTAAGGTCTAAGAGACTGACACTGAAGATTCTTAAGATAATCAGGTGTTTGTTTAGGACAGCATGTTTAGGACAGTACTGAAGAAATTAAATCATTTGGAGATATTGAAGGGTAGAAAGTATGCTAATGCTGCTATAACAAGGTGGACAAATATTTGGGAGTACTGTGGCTATAATCCACATTGGAAAATGGTCAGTGGTACAGCTGGACTGTTGCAGCTATTATGAGGCCCAGGTGATTACAAGCAAGTTGCTATTTATTTATTTTCTCTGAAGTGTGAGGGGTATGACTTCTTTTACCAAACAAAACTGGTTCCTCCTGACAGGACTGCAGATTTTCCTGTTAAAATAATTCTATTTCGTCGTATAAACTCCCAAATGGGTACATGTACATTGTATTCTAGCCCCTTCATAGGAATATAATGACTCAAAACTTTACCTCTTACAACCTTACTACCTAAAGTTGCAAGCCTGCATTTAATTGGCCTGTATCTCAAAACTTAAGTAAACATTAAATATTACTTTGGGCAATCTCTTATTAAAACATTGTACATAAATTGCTTGCCTGAATGTTGAAGTACCTACTATTGTCAAATGACTGAATCTGATCAACTGACTTCACAATATTAATTTGCAAAAGAGGTTCTCCAGTTCGATCCTCGGCTGGGGTGCCTTTTGTGTGGAGTCTGCATGTCCTCCCTGTGGTCGTGTGGGTTTCCTCCTGGTGCTCCGATTTCCTCCCACATCCCAAAGACATGCTGTAGGTGGATTGGACACTCTAAACTGGCCTTAGGTGTGAGCATGTGCATGTGTGTGCCTTCTGTGGAAGGTTGGGCGCCGGGCTGGCAACTCGACACCGTAAAACTACACTGCCAATCATGAGCAGAAAGGTGATCCGTGGTGGTGAACCCTAAACGGGAAAAGCCGAAAGAAGAACAAGAAGTGTTAATACTACAAAAATGCACTTACTTATAATTTTAACACTCTTTTCTTTTTAGCCTTTTCTAGAAATTACTTTATAAACTTCTACATCTAAAAATGTATTCTGTTGTTAGCTGTTTTGGCTGAAAACTTCAAAAATCTATTCAATGTAGGCAAGAAATTTTGCAAACCTTTACAGGAATCGGCATTACACTAGAATCGACAATAAAGAATAATGATGAATGAATACAACTTCTCTTACAAAAATGTTATCAGTAAACTGGAAAAATATGGAGTCATAACAACATATATTCCCCTTTCTTTATGAGCACCTTTTGAAGTATATGATTGTTTCAAGTGCTGTTGACATTCTGCCATTTCACAAGTATTTGTTTTAGTTCAGTCCAGGGACATTTCAATACCATGTACCAACTAATGTACTTGGTCTCACTAGTTAGCATTTTTTTTCTCATTAAAGCACAACCACTGCTGATCTTCGCTAAACTTGTATTTTTTGTGGGAACCACTTCACTTTGTAAAATGGCTAGCTGGTGTATCCATCTTAGCAGTACTACGCCCCCTCACCTCCCTAGTCAATACATATCTTATTCTGAGTTCCTCCATTTTGGTCAGTGATTAATCTACCTATTTGTAATAAAAATTACCCAACTTGATTCTGAATGCAGTTATCCATGTCAGACTAGCTATCCATGGTGTAAACCTTGGCTCAAGATGATTATCACTGCGGAAGTCACACCCTGACGCCATGTGGAAAATGGACTGAGGATGGATGGATTCTGAATGCAACTTATTTTACTGAATCAAATTCTACCTGTTTTTCTAGATGAATAATGACTGTCTCTGAGAATACTTGAATAGGTTCATATGTTAGTACTAGGCTAACTACCCATGTGGGCTATTTTAAGCCTAGCCAATTACCTACCCCCTGTGAGAATCAAAGCTGCACCTTATGTTTGCAAGGTAAACACTTTAACCGTTATGCTAACCCAAATAACTGGTTTATGCAAATATAGTTTCTTAGTAATGATTATGTGGAACTATGATATTTACAACCCCAGCTATTTAATTTTTTGCAAGTGTGACTTAGAAAATGGTTGTATTCTTTGCTTCTGTTTTTATAAGTGGAATGCAGGCCATGTCACAAGAAGCCCAGTTGTCACATTGAAACCACTAACAGAGTTTGTTACGCAGTCCTGTTTTGGATGTAATAAAGACTTTTTTCACTAACATTGTTCACCTTTACGTTCATGTTGTTTACATCACACACACACACACACACACACATATATATATATATATATATATATATATATATATACATAGATACGCACACATATATATAGATAGAGATAGAGATATAGCTATAGATATTGATATATAGATATATAGAAATAAAATGCAGACACACACACACACACACACAAGTATATATATATATATATATATATATATATATATATATATATATATATATATATATATATATATATATATATATATATATATTTATATATGTATATATCTGTATCGGGTTTATATCACATGATCGAAACACAGAAGATCAAATGCTCAAATGAGCAAATTTTCACATAATCGAATACTGTATTGCGGGGGGTTGCACACCTCCCCCCCGCTAAATATATATTCCTACTCAGAAGTTGCACTACAGTGAGGAAAGAGCAAAAATCCCGATCTTCACTGCAATGTGACATAAATCCAGGAACTTCGATTATGTGAAAATCCGCTCATTTGACTGTTCGATGGTCCATGTTTCAATTATGTGATATAAACTCTCTGTATATATAATTTACAGATATATGGGTCTACTAAATATGACTAACAGACCTTAATGCCAACATCCCTCAGATCAACAACAAAACTTCTGCAAAGCAGATTCTTCTTCTTCTTCTTCTTTCAGCTTTTTCCTGGTTAGGGGTCACCACAGCAGATCATCTGTCCGCTCATGATTGGCAGTGGAGTTTTACAGTGTCAAGCTGCCAGCCTGGTGCCCAACCTTCCACAGAAGGCACACACACACACACACCTAGGGCCAATTTAGAGTGTCTAATTCACCTACTGCATGTCTTTGGGATGTGGGAGGAAACCGGAGAACCCGGAGGAAACCCACGCAACCACAGGGAGGACATGCAGACTCTGCACAGAAGGCACCCCAGCCAAAGATCGAACCAGGGAACCTCTTGCTGTTGATACATCAGGCAACAGGCAAGCCCCTGCTGTTTTTATATCGTATAATACTGGGGTAAGGGAAATTCCACAACCCCAGGTTGTGTCATCTCATACACCTGTCGATCGTCTGTTTAGTCAGTCAAATTGCATTGATTAAATAGATGTTGGCTTTATGTATAATCGACCATATTATGTGGTCCCATATGGTTTCCCCTCAATTTGATCGAATGTCCATTTGGTTGATGAATGATAGGTATGGTACTTGATACTGAATGTACGGCTAGCCGAACACTCAGAATGTCAAAGGACTTTTTCATCTTGAAAGTCAGTGGGACTGGAGGAGGGTGAGAACATTTTTTGTGTGTGTGTGTGCTGTGTGTGTTTGTGTGTCTGAGGATGTGTGTTCTGTGACTGTGTGTCTGAGCATCTGTGTCTGCATGTGTGAATGTGACTGTGTGTCTGAGGATCTGCACGCGTGTGTGCGTGTGAGTGTGTGTGTGTGTGTGTGTGTGTGTGTGTGTGTGTGTGTGTGTGTGTGTGTGTGTGTGTGTGTGTGTGTGTGTGTGTGTGTGCGTGTGTGTGTGTGCACATGCAGGTGCATGTGTAGGTGAGGGCGTGTATATGTGTGTGTGACAGCATACTATAATTTTTTCAAATGTTAATTGGTCATCTGTTATGACTTCGAATGTCAGTTTGTCATTTACTCTATGTAAAATGAATTGAAATGTCGAACAGAATTATGCAAATGCAATAGTGCATTCGCCTTTAAGAGTTTGACGTCCTGTACGGAGATCATGGTGCAGTGCAGTTTGGAAATTCATCCATATCCTCACTGTAGCGTGATCTCGGAGTTGGAATATACTGTTAGCAGGGAGTGTGGGGGGTGCAGCCTCCCACAGGGGCTGTGCAGGGAGGCTTGCCCTCCCCTGAAAATGTAATATGTGGTATAGGAGTTTCATTTACATGAGCTCCTATATGGATATCACGTGATGTTTTTGGAGACAATGTCAAATCTGCTGCATTGATCAGTTGTTTCAACATTGTAATGTGGTAGCAATTCTGTTTTTAGTGGATTACTTCGAAGGTGTGAACAGAATTTGTTTAGCCATTCACAATTTTGATAGTGAACCATGTGTGACTGTGTGTCTAAGGATCTGCGTGTGTGTGTTTGTGTGTGTGTGTGTGTGTGTGTGTGTGTGTGTGTGTGTGTGTGTGTGTGTGTGTGTGTGTGTGTGTGTGTGTGTGTGTGTGTGTGTGTGTGTGTCATAGGTTTATGGGTGCATACTAGGCTAATAGCCACTAGGGCTCTTAAAAGCCTCGCCGTGCAGCCTAAATGTGACCCATAAATTTGATTGATATTTGATATATAGGTGGTGATTTCCTGACTGCCTCTGTCCATCAGAGACATAGGAGCCAGACCATGGCTGAAATTCCTATTACTCATCCATAGGTCCAAGTTGCAGTTAAATAGGGATAGAGAGGAACTCTGCTTTGCATGAATGGGGAGCCTGTTCCAGAGAATGGAAATTCTCTGAGAAACATATCTGTCTCTCCAACATGTTCTATTTATGTTGCAAGCAAAATTTAGATCTTTTAATCTAGTAGTTTTGATGCTGTTTGTTTTGCAGACATACATAATATTTATCAAAAATCCACTTGCATGCTAGGCAAAGATTACCTCTCAGAAGTCTGTATGATACCGAGTAAAGAGGCAGGGCTTTGAGATGATCGGCATAGGAAATTGTGTTTACTCCCTGTATTCTTTTCCTAAGGAACCTCTGTGGACATTCCAGTTGCTGCATGTGTCTGGTACATACCAAAGGGGGCATTGTACTCTATGATGGGCCTGATGAGGCCTGAGCACAGTGATATGATGACTTCTCTGGTCATAGATGTTATGCCTTTGCTTATAAGTTGAGCAACATAGAAGGATTTTCTTATTACCTTGGACACATGTTGGTCAAAGGCTAGGTTACTGTCTACATGAGTTCCCAGATCCCTGACTAGTGGTTTAACTTTTAAGAGTGTTTTTACTGATGACATAGTTACCTGGGATGGCAGACTTCCCTAAAGATATTCTAATGCATTCCTTGGTATAGAGTTTTAAGCCATGGCTTTGGCAAGCAAGGGTTTGTTTGTATTAGAACTTCCTGAAGGGTGTTCTTGTCTTGGGGAGATTCAGTGACTGTTTTCAGTTTGCAATCATCTGCAAACTTGGTTAGCCAGAGGCATTTGACATTGACTTTGACATCCAAGAAGTAGATGCCAAAGGGGAGTGGGCCTTGCACAGATACCTGGGGTCTCCACTGGTGACTAGCCTCTTTGTGAAGGTGGCCTCCTGGGTCCTATCAGTGAGCCAGCTGGAAATCCAGCATGTTATAAAGGGGTTTATACCTAGTTCTATAGGTTCATTGCCAATGCCCGAGTGAGGTATTGTATAAGATGTTTTAGCCAGATTTAGGTAGGCAGTATGCACAGTTTTCCCTCTCATCTATTGCCTTAGTGACCTTTTCAAAGACATCCACCAGATTCAGAAAGCATTTCTGGGGCTAGTTCTGGGATTACTTCTAGTAGGTACTGCAGTCTCTATGCAGCTATTGACATGGATGTACAGAGTTTCTAAGAGCAATTCTGCATAGGCTGCTGTGTTCTCGGGGTTTGGAGGGGCATTGAATTTTGACAAACCATCACTTAATAACAAGTAATTTGGTTTGGAATAGTTCCTAACTGTTACTTGTTTTAATTAGATTATAGAGTTGATTGTAATTTAAAATGAGACAGCTTTATGGTCAGACCTTACCAGGGGAGGATGAAACACTGCGGGGGGGGGGGGGGTGCAGCACTCTCTTATATTTGTGTGCATGAGGTCCAGTATGTTGGAGCCTTTGGAGCATCTAGTGGGAACATTCACTGTTTGGTCAAGGTTGTTTGTATTTACAAAGTTCAGTAATCTTTGTGCCTGTAGATCTGAGGCCACATGGCATTCCCAGTCTATAGAGGGATAATTAAAATCTCCCATGAGTAGGGTGTTCGGTTGGATGGTAAGTGCCTCCAGCAGGTTCAAGTATGCATTGTGAGATTCTTGGGACATGGAGGGTGACCTTTAGTTGGCTAGGTAAGGGGTTTTGTTCATGGTGATCTGCACACAGAGGAACTCCAGCATGTCATCTTGTTTGACCACTCTAGAGGTATGTTTGTTATTGATGTATATTTTGAGACGTTCCACCTTTAGGCTTTGTTTGTGCAGCTACTGGTATAAAAGTGTGGAAGACACTGCAATGCTGCATTGCTGGGTAGGTACACTCTGCTGCTTTAAACCATGTCTGGGTTACTGCAAAGATATCTATAGTCTTGAATGTGAGGAGGGCTTGGAGAGTGCAGTTTTTTATTTAGGCTCCTGGCATTGAGAAGTAACACCTTGAGTTTCCGTTTGAATTGATTTTGCTATGTTCGTAGGTTTGGCAATTTGTCATTGCCTAAAAAGGCACTATGGGGGTTGACAAACCCTTAGCCACTATTCAAAACCTAGATTGGAAAGGTACAGACCATTCTTGGCCAAACAATGTTGCTCGTTGACTATGCCCTCCCAATCTGACAAATATTGAATCCCCTTTGAATCTGAGGATGTGTGTGTGTGTGTGTGTGTGTGTGTGTGTGTGTGTGTGTGTGTGTGTGTGTGTGTGTGTGTGTGTGTGTGTGTGTTTATCTGAGGATCTGATTGTGTGTGTGTGTGTGTGTGTGTGTGTGTGTGTGTGTGTGTGTGTGTGTGTGTGTGTGTGTGTGTGTGTGTGTAAGGTGGCAGTGATTTCCAACAAGTAGACAACCACCTTCTGCAATGCTGCTTCCTCTCAGTTTTCAGCCATGCAAAATTTATGTTATTTATATTCATACTAAGTCTGCCTCCTAAGCAGTACAAATATAATCTTTATCTGCATTTATGGCTGAATTCACTGTACACAAAATGTATGGAATAAAATACGTTTTCATTAGTTTTAAATAAAATAATACTGCAAAATTAGTGGGAGAGAAATTTTTCAGTATTCTTTTGCTTTTTTTAATGTGTTTAGTGTAATGTCTCACACATTAATTTTGCTAATGCACTCCCCAGCTAAACAAAGCTCCTTTTAGCTTAATGGTTCTTTCAGAAGTACAAGACACCGTGAGACCCAGTGCTTAAAAAATAAACTATAATTTCATCAAATAACACGGATTTCCATAATTCACTGTTACATCTCTAAAGCATATACCCCCTCAACATGGGGGCTGTACCACCCTCATCCATGCTTCTCATTGATATTAACTCTGATATTGCTGTAGCTTAGAGTAAGGAAATACAGCAGTCTTGAAGTTCACATTTATTTTTGTCAATCAGTTCTTTAGTGCCAAACCATGAAGCACCAATCAATATTTATTTTCCCACATTCACATTTGTAATTCCTCAGTTCTGGAGATTGCAATTATGGTCCTATTAATTAATAGTTAAAATGGTTTTCTAACAGTCATATATGGATCACATCACGTGATGAGTCAAGAGCCATGGTGTATTTTTCTCCTTGTTAGTCCTTATGTTTTGGGGCCATATTTTAATAAAAGCTGTTGGGAACTTTTTATTAAACCAAGACCAAAATAAATTTAGTCTATCACTCATATGTATCAACATGGGATAGCGGGCGGTGCATCAATAGACTTTAATAGAGTATCTCCACATGTGAGCAGTAGTGCATCCATTACAGTCTATGTGCACAGCTCATGAATTAGTAACAATGATGCTACCAAGGTTAAAGTTCACTGCCTCTAATCAGTGACACTGGCATATGGAAAATACAAATTTTACAAGTATTTTTTCTTTTATAAATAGAAGACAAAATATTCACTGATGAAACAAATGTACTGTTCAATAATGTATGCTTTACACATTTGTAAGTTTTAGAGCATCAGAAAATTACTTTAATTAAAGTGTGAGAGAGACATTGTTCTTATTCTTTTTAATGTGAAACTGAAGAATAATGAGTCTATTGAGAATGTACATTGACTGATGTGCCTAAATATGTCTCCAAAAACAGTAAATAGTAATGTCTTTCGGCTTTTCCCTGTTAGGGGTCGCCACAGCAGACCACTGGTCCACTTATGACTGGCAGTGCATTTTTACGGTGTCGATTTGCCAGCCTAGTGCTCAACCTTCAAAGAAGGCACACCCACTCACCTGCATGTCTTTAAAGTTTACTCGACCCCAGGGAGGACATGCAGACTCCACACAGAAGGTGCTCCAGCTGAGAATTGAACTGAGGAATCTCTTCCTGTGAGGTGACAATGCTAACTGCTGCACCGCCACGTCCATTAAACAGTAAATACTTCACTGCAAACACAAAAAAATATTAACAAAGCATTGCAAATTGACATTTTCCCAAAATTAATGTTTCATATGGTGATAACTTCCAGCACATTCACATAGATTTGTTTCATTGCCACACCCACTTCTATTTAAATTAATCACCTGTAAGGTCATGCAACCAACTAAACCACTCCAGTAACCGTCCTGTCTCTACTACAATAACAATAACACTTGACTAATTTCCCCAAAGTGACAATCACCCTAGATCCTCTTAACATTTTATGAAAACTGCCTGGATCCCCCCTCATCCATAAAGAGCTAAAGATTAATATCAATATGGACATAAAATTATCAGAGAGGAAATTTTACTATAGTGTACCAAAAGTATATTGCCTGTTATAAAACATAAATTTAAAATTAATTTAAATCTTACTATATGATTTCCTTATGAAAATAGTGCATAAACTCTTTTACGTTTCTGAAGATATCTCATCTACTGTTGTGGGCCTAAAATATTATTACTGAACATATCAAATTATGTGCATTATATATTAATGTGTCCATAACTGCAAATATACTTAAAATTCTAATTCTTTCTATTCTGCATACAGCAGCTTCAGACCTGTTATACATACTTTAATTTAGCTTCTGTTTCTAGTTTGTATATTTCTTTGGGATTTTCCACTTAAATTCCCTCAAAAAATGGATCTTGCTCACAAGTGTTAACTGGATTACGAAAAAACATAAACAATCAATTCCTTCTTATGAGTGAATATGAATACATCTGTCTACCCTTAAACCTCATTTCTCCACTGGACAGTTTATGTAATATTAAAGTAAACAATAATTGGAACAAATATGTATACTGCATGAAAAGGTGTTACTGTAGTTTGTTTACTTTTATATTAATGTATGTGTACCTAGTCACTGTTTTAAGTTTAATATAATAAAGATGTTTGTAAAATCATAAACAAATAAACAAAAATTGCTCAGAGAAAAGACAAATGCTTGTTTTTTTTTTTGCACAAAATCAACTATTTGGCGTTCTTTCTTTGATGACTTTGGAGAAAAGATCACAACTCAGTGTTCAAATTTAACTGATTCAAATATTGTATTTTGACAGAAACTATGACTCTAAAATTCAGTGCAAAAACAGATTAAATTAAATACTTACTGGTGACAGATACTGTACTAAGCCACAATAAGCATTATTTCTTATGTTAAGTAGCACTTACAATAATTAAGCAATTAAGTAAAATGCTAGTGGATGAATACTTTTACTTTCTGTCTCAGCAATTTGCAGAATGCAGAAAAGAGTAAGCATGTTAGCCTTGACTTGCTGGTGGCTCTTATCTGTCAGCTAATGTGACCCTGAGTACCACCAGTTTTTCTAAATCCTAGGTTAGAGTGAGGCACTTTCTACCAACCATGCAGCAGGTGCACATACATAACCAACCAAAGCTTCAGTTCCTCAGGAAGATAAACACATCTATGGTTAATTCAAAAAACTTCCCTTGCAGCAAGCGGGACCCAAAGAATAAATCCAGTCAGAAACCTACAGGCTAAGGTAACAATAAGCAGTATTAAGTAGTCCACAATATTAAAATAGACGAAAATTTATTCTGTAAGCGCTTTCACAATACATCAGTATTGCTTCATCAGACATATATAAAAAGAATTAAGCATCCATTAAATATACTTAATCAGAATTCATACAAACCAATGAGAGAACATGCTCCATGAAAATGAACCTACCCCTTTTTTCTATAAGTTACATATCTTAAAGCTACAAATTCATATATAAAAATACAACATATTTAAAATATTTAGAGTAAAATAAACATAAGAATGTACAATAGATATATAACAATATATAAATATATACAAAAACTATATTCTAATATTTATTTAATATGCCTAGATTTAAGAATTGGTTTAAGGGGAACTGAGTCATAGGTTCATAGGTTCATAGGTTCATAGGTTTATACTAGGCTATCTGCCCTAAGGCATTTATAAGCCTAGCCCAAATTTTTGTGGCTTACGCCACCCCTTATATGAAAAAATACTGTGCCCATTAGTTTGTTGTGCCTCTGTCCAGCAGTGACACAGAGATGATTCCCGGGGTAAACCTACGATCTCCCATCCACAGGTCTAGATTTCTCTTGAACAGAGTCAGCGAGGTGCTCTGCCTCACATGGACCGGGACTCTATTCCACAGCATAGGGAGCCTCTGAGTGATAAATCTATCCCTCCAGCACGTCCTATTTATATCCGTGCTAAGGTTTAAGTCGCTTGCTCTAGTGGTTTTGGTGGATTTGGATTTTTTGAGGTGGAGCATGTCCATTAATTCCGGGTTGGACATGGCCTTGTATGTCAGGCACATGTCACCTCTGAGCAGACGGTATGCGACTGAATAGAGCTGGAGTTTCTTCAATCTGGCAGCATATGACAGATTTTGGAGTCCCTTTATCCTTTTGGTGAGGAACTTTTGGGGTCTCTCCAATTGCTGCAGATGTCGGGTAAGATACATCCCGAATGGGGCATTGTACTCGATCATTGGTCTGATAAGTGAAGAGTACAGGGAACAATGACCTCACTAGATCTGGATGTGAATCCCTTCATGATCAAGTGGGCAATGTAGAAGGTCTTTCTAACCACTTTAGCAACGTGAGTGTCAAAAGAAAGGCCACTGTCAACCTGGGTCCCCAGGTCCCTGATAACCTCTTCTGTGCTTAGTGGATTGCCACCTATATGGTAGCTTGGGGTTACCTTGTTTTTCCCGAAGGGTATGACTATACATTTTTTGGCGTTTAACTTCAGGCCATGGCTCTGGCACCAGCTATCTGTTTCCGTGAGTCCCTTCTGAAGGATATCCATGTCCGATGCACTTTCCACTATGGCGCCCAGTTTGCAGTCGTCTGCAAACTTTGTCAGCCAAAGTCCTCCCATGTTGGCCTGTACGTCTGAGAAGTAGATGCCAAACAATAGGGGCCAAGGACCGAGCCCTGTGGGACACCACTTGTGACCGGCTTGGAGTCTGACACAGCGCCAGCAACTCTAACCCTGTGGGTTCTGTCCTTAAGCCAGTTTGCAACCCATCTTGTGACATATGGGTTTACATTTAAGCTGGTAAGTTTTTCTACAATACCCGAGTGGGGTATTGTGTCGAAAGCCTTTGCAAGGTCAAGGTAGGCTGTATGGACTGCCTTTCCTCATCAATGGCCTTGGTGACTGTTTGAAGAAGTCGACCAAGTTCAAAAGGCATGATCTTCCCTTGACAAAGCCAAACTGGGTCGGGTCCAATGTCTGCAAGTCCCTATATCTTTGTTTATGAGCTCCATTATGATCCTCTCCATAGCTTTGCAGACTAGACTTGTTAAGCTTATGGGGCGGTAATTACCAGGGTCCGTGAGGTGCCGCCTTTGTGGAGTGGGACCACAGTTGCCGACGCCACTCCTTGGGCCCGTATCCTGTGGTAAGGCTGAGATTAAACAGCTGCCTTATGTGCGGGTTTAATTCCTCATTTAGCTCGTGTAGCACACAGTCGGGGACACCATCCGGTCCCATTGATGCTGTGTTTTTAGCTTTAGAGAGCAGCTTTCACCTGCGCATTTGAGATGTCCGGGAGGCTACACTCGGCTGGGATAGTTATCTGCCCTTTAGGGGAGGGGGGTGAAGTTTGCACTGAACCTGTCTGCCAGTATGTTGGCAATGTCTGTGGGTTCAGTGATTTTTGTATCATTTTGGACTAATTCTGAGCATATCTGGGAGTTTCCACCCAGGTTCCTAACATAGCTGAAAAAGGCCTTATGATTGTCCTTTGAATCCATGGCAATTTTCTCTCAAAATTGGCCTTAGTTGATTTTATGAGTGCTCGTATTTTTTACTAATAATGATCAGGGGTGACTTCCCTTTTATGGATTTTGTTCTATCATGTAATAGCTTTCTCCTCTTATTGTAAAGTTTGTTAATGGCTGGGGTCCACCAGACTGGACGTTTGCCCTTTGTGGAAAGAGTCTTGGTTTTATTTGGGATTGCCTGATCCATGCAGTCCTGGAGGTGTTCATAGAAGGCATTTGTAAGGGCTTCCAGCTTGGGTTGTGGTTTCCTCTGGCTCAGGGGCCTTGAAGGATACCACACCAGTCTTGAGTAGTGTGAAGTTTGCTTTAGAGAAGTTCTTCACTATGGTCTTTTGTTTGGGGTGGGGGGATGTGGATTTCCAGTGAGATTAGTTTATGATCAGATCTCACCAATGAGGGATATACTTCCGGTGTGGAGCATTTTGTCCCCATGTTTGTGACAATGAGATCTAGCATATTTTCTCCTCTTGTGGGAACAGTGACTAGCTGTTCCATGGCATTTGAATTTATGAACCCCAGGAACCGTTGGGCTAGAAAGTTAGGGCTTGAGTAATGTTCCCAGTCTATATTCGGGTAGTTGAAGTCACCCAATATGATGGTGTTTGGAGATACATTTATACCCTCCAGTGTCTTCAGGAAGGCTGTGTGGGGTTCCTGAGTTTGAGAGGGTGGCCTGTAGCATGCTACAATTTGTAGAGCAGTTTTGCCTGTGGTTAGTTGCACCTGGATGGTTTCCGAGCTTGCGTTGCCACCAACCTGGAGGTGTGAGTATCCTTTATGAATATGGATACACCTCCTTTTGTGGTGTGGTCCGGGTTTTGAGGCCGGAACGCATGATATGAGGTAAAACCTAATAGTGCCGGGTGCTCTCAGGAGCCTTGAACCAGGTTTCAGTTACAGCACAGACATCGATGTTCTCCATACTGAGAAGGGCCTCGAGTGCGTGCATTTTGAGATTTAGACTTCTGGCATTGAGCAGCATTACCCTCAGTTTCTTCCCATTTTTGTTTTCTAGGGTGGTAGGTTTAGAATTTGAGCCTTGCCTAAAAAAGGCACTATGGGGGTGGCAAGAGCCTTAGCCAATATCCGGAATCCCAGGGGTGACAGGTGCAAGCCGTCCCTTGCGAAGCAGCGTGGCTTGTCAAGCATGTCATCCCAGGCAGACAGACACTGGATCCCCTTTGAATGACACCAGACATTAAGCCAATTGTTAAAGCTGATCATCTTGTCTCTATATTGTGGCATCATTCTTGGTGAAGGAAGGATACTGCTCAGGGTTAGGGTCATACCTGCCTGGGCTACATAATCAGAGAGCTCCTCTATGTCTCTCTTCATGTAGTCCAGGGAGGTACGTGTCAGGTCGTTCACACCAGCATGGACAATGACTGTGTCATATTTGTACTTGCCGTGGAGTGACCAGTGCTTGTGTTATGTGGCGGATTCTAGCGCCCGATAGGCAGCTTACTGTGACCCTCTCCTTGTTCAGCCTGGTGAGTGGGACATCAGTGTGTCTGACTATGGAGTCACCTAAGACAAGTATGTTTGGTGTTGTATTTGGCCTTAAGGGCTGTGACTGCTTTGCACACTGCTTTTGTGGTTTATGTGTTGCTTGTGGGGTGTCTTGAGGTAGCAGTTGTTTGGGTGTCTGCTTTGGAGGCCTCTGCTGTTTAGGTAAATTTTTACTCAGAGCCTCCGAGTATGTCTTTGTGTGTTTATGTGTTTGATTCAGTGGAGTGGTAGCATTATGTGAGGCTGGTTTTGTGGTGTGTGTAGTTGCCTTCTCCTCCTGTCTGATCTTGCCAGTCCTGAGTTGAGAGAGCTCAGCCTCCAGTTTGGCTAAATAGCTGCATCTCTCAAGTATTTGTGTTATGTGGGAGGAGGAGAGGGTTGTCTGTGTACATGAGGCAGTTATAACATTGCCTCAAGATTCCCAGATTCACCAGCTGGACCGGAGAGGAGATTGACAACTGACCTTTGGACATGCTAGAATAATATTGGGAAATCCTTAATTGAAAACAAGGGCCAGTGGGGAGTGAGGGTGTAGTGCTTTTAATTTTTAGTGCTGACTTATATAATTGCTTTAGTGAGCAAGTGCCAGGTAACTTGAGTGCAATGTGTTACAAGTAGCTAAATGCAAAACGACAAACAGTAACTTTCTTTCAAGTGAAACAAGGAAATAAGTACAGTAAGCAATGCAGATATCACTAGTGATCCACAGAAGCGCTGAGAAGTTGCGTATTAGGTGGAATTAGCTTCCAGGAAATAACAAGCAAACAAACAACAAGCATATAAACAAAGCTAGATTCAGTAGGCCTGGATCTAGTCTATGCTAGAGCAAACAAGGTGAACCAATTTCAGTAAGATACAGTTCAAATATTCAGGCACTATAAACCTTTAACCAGAAAATTCCCAGCTCAGAAGGGCAGAGTCCAGCCTCTTCTCCCACAAGAGTGCAGACCACGAACCTTCTTAATGTAAAATAACTGGCCTGAAGCCCAAGTGCCTAAACCAGAACTAATACACTTGGACACTGGGCTCTCCCAGGCCCCTATGAGCACCAAGTCTCAATATCCATTCCAATTCAGCACACTCAGTTCGATTGACATGGTCACCAAGTCTCTCACATATATACTGTATATGTAATACTTGAAAAACAAAAGTATGTTCTGCACCCATCAGCATTGTATGCTTAGCTAGGGCACTATAATCTAGCCCTTTCTTGGTACAATATAAAAGATCCCTTATCCGCTCCCTTAATCGTCTGTTAGTTTTTCCTACATAAAAATGGAAGCATACCTTGCAGTGCGCTACATAAACCACATTTTGTGCATTACAATCAGCTCCTACCCTAAGTTCCCATAATTGTCCAGTCTCAGGGTGTTTAAAGAATCTTGATTCATCAATAAATAAACATTGTGCACAACTGCCACAACTACGTGTTCCAGCTGAATTATTTACCCTGGTATTTTTATTTCTAGGGTAACATAGTTGTTGCTTCAGATTCTTCTGATTTTTAAAAGTAAAAATAGGTCTAGTACCTACTACTTTCATGGTGTCATCATCTACCAGTAATATATGCCAGTTTCTTTCTATGGTGCTCCTAAATTTAGTGAGATTAGTTGCATAGGGAAAAACCATGGGCAAATGAGGCCTGTTTGTTGTATAATTAAGTACTGGCTCAGTAGTAGTAGACAGAGAAAAATATGGTTTAGCTCTACCTGTCCTCTCTTTTTGTACCTTTAAATAAGCCTCTCTGACTTCTAGTATAATGTTAGCAGTTAACACTATTCACTAGTGTAACAGATTACTAAGAAAACAAGCAAAGGATCCTTCAAAGTACTACAAACACTGGAAAACAGTCAGAGCCACGGAGCAGATGGATTAAGGCCTGATGGTGGTGCAGATGATGCCTTGATAGCAGCCCTTCTTGGTTTCTAGTGACTAGTGGCAGAATGATAGTCAGCAGACCATAGGGGAAAAGATGCAGAAGAAAAAGGCAAAACAGCAGCAACAATGAGGCACTGCGCATTCTATGTCATAAGTCACTATTTGTTAAACGTTATATTTAAGCAATAATCCATGACTGGGTGTGGAGTTCCCAGGATTTCCCCATGGTTAGTGTGGTTTGATCATGAAGGGTGCAGCCTGAATGATTATTCAATGCCAACCATAATAAATCCTGGGATAACTGCATACAGAAGTGGATTATTGCTATTATACAATGAAATTATTTAAGAATAAAATTGCATAGCTTTCTAAATAAGTTCATTGTATAACAACACTTTAGTGTTCTTCTGCTTTTTCTACGCCGTAGTGATGTACTGCTCATGTGTAAAACACGTATGTCAGCATGCTCTAAGAGTACATTAGTATGATGTATTGCTCATGTGTAAAACATGTATGTCAGCATGCTTGTAGAGTACATCAGTATGATGTACTGCTCATGTGTAAAACACGTCAGCATGCTCGAAGAGTACATCAGTACGATGTACTGCTCATGTGTAAAACACGTATGTCAGCATGCTCGTAGAGTACATCAGTACGATGTACTGCTCATGTGTAAAACACACATGTCAGCATGCTCATAGAGTACATCAGTACGATGTACTGCTCATGTGTAAAACGTGTGTCAGCATGCTCGTAGAGTACATCAGTACAATGAAATGGAGTAGATGAGGATGGCAGTGTCTTCCCTTGCCTTTTGTTTTTTAAGAATGCCTGGAATAGATTTTATAAGAGATATGGCAAAAATATGAGAAAAATCAGGGGTGTTCTGCAAAACTGTAGATAGTTGAGAGAAATGATTACCAGCAGTATGATTGATCATACCATTAGAAAACATACTTCTCAACTAGTCACCGTTTTGCAGAACTTCCCTGAATTTTCAAATACTTAGTGCTGTTTCTTTTAATTAAACAATGGCTTGCCATTAATATTAAAAAATGAGCACCACAGTTCCCAAGATGTCCTGATGACTGCAGTTTTCTAATAGTGCAGTCCAGTAGGTTATTGTACAAAGTGGTCAGTTTATTAACACTTAATGATTTATTTTATAAGTCATGCAAGAATAGGTCAACACAAATTTATATGTGCTTCTACATTGCTAAAATTACAGCGTTAATGTCTGCCTGGCATTCAGAATGCTAGTCCCAGGAAAAAGTTGAAAATATTCCTTAAATGAATTTCAAGTTATGAAAAGGGGGTCCCTATCAGACGATCGAAATGCTATTTCCGCGAATACAAAATGATCGACATGTATTGCGCGAACTACATAAACGCTGAACGTCCAAAACAGTGAAATCTGAAATGTTGAAGTGTTTTGGTTGGCCCATCTGCGGCATAGCTCTGTAAGGTAAGTGTGCAATAGTTATGGACCTTAGGGTAGGGTGCAGGTTAAGGTAAGTGTATAGATAGGTAATGCATGTAAGATTTAGTTTAGGGTTTTGTTAAATATATTTATGTGTGTTATTTATTTTGTTAGGGTATATCTCCGTAGAGGAAATGTGCAGTAGTTACAGACTTTAGGGTTAGGGAGGGGTTAAGGATAGTGCATAGATAGTTGTGTATGTGGGGTTTAGTGCAGTGTTAGAAGTAGGGTTTTGTTAAATTTATTTATGTGTATTATTTATTTTGTTTGGGTATATCTCCTTAGGGAAAGTGTGCGGTAGTTACGGACCTTCGGGTTAGGGAGGGGTTAAGGATAGTGCATAGATAGTTGTGTATGTGGGGTTTAGTGTAGGGTTAGAAGTTGGGTTTTGGTGCTTTACTTTAGGGTTAGGAGTAGGGTTTGGTTAGTGTATGTATGTGTTTTATTTATTTTATTTGGGTAGGTAGTATGTAGTGGGTGGTAGGGTTGGCCGACTATGACTGTTCGATGTTTTAAATTTCATGGTTTGGTGCATTCAGTCTATTTGCGGTTCGATTAATGTGTCGCTCTTTTGGTATTCACTGAAATGGATTTTCGCGGAACTGATATAGACCCATGTAAAGCATCAGTCAGAATGTAAGGTCCAATGATCAGGGATAGGTTTAGTCCTAATACACAGTTTGCATGCATTATGCCTTTAGATGATTAACTAATTACTCTAGATTATGTTCAAAAACAATAAACATGACCTTAGGATATAAAGAAATAGAAGTTATTAAAAAGTAGTTTGATAGTTTTGTGACTTCATAGAAATTCCTTGTCTCAACTTTGGTAGTTTATGTCATACATAAATAGTAATAAATATTGATGGTAATAAATATAATTGAACAGGTTCATAGGTGATTACTATGCTAACAAACCTGGTGGCCTTTATAAGCCAAGCCATGCTTCTTAAGAATCAAACTCTGTATCCTGTGGCTTTGAGGTAAATATTAATAAATCATTTTAATCTGAAGATTGTAGTTTAATGTAATACACGCTATGTTTGTATGCTGGCAAGCAAATACCTGGAAACTGCGAGCTGGAATCCAGTTGTGTCCATTCAACCTGTGTACAAATAAGACTTTACTCACAGTCAGGAAGTAAGAGAGAGAGCGACACTGATGTGAGTCAGACATCGAAGATAAGCTGAGCAGAAACTCAGCCAGTGACAAGTGGAGAAAGCTCACCAATAAGCTTCTGGCAACATTACCTCATACAGACAAACTAAACTGTAAGGATGAAAACATTACTGATTTAAGCACTAAGCAAAGTCTCACAGAGATGTTATGAAAACCGAATCATGGGTCTGTAACCTGCAAACCAGTAGATCTATAAAAAGGTATTCAGTTAACACAGCAAGACCCAGAAAGACAAGAGACAGTGACATCCATGCTGTTGTTGAGAAACTTAACTTTATAGATCTTTGTGTGAGTCTTTTCACATCCTGATCAAAATCTGGCCAAATTTGTGTTTTCATGACCTATTTCTTTAAATCTTAGCATCAACTGTGAAAACAAATCCATTTGTTTTGCAGATGTTTGTATTGTCCCTGGAGCAGCATAAACAGAGTACACATGACATCTTACTAATATTTAAATTGTTTCAGTGAAATTTTGCAGCTATTCCAAGAATGAGATGTCAGAACTATTATGCATCTACTTTCTGCCCTCAGACTATACTTTAATCTCTGTACTATTTAAACCTAAAAAAATAAAGGAAGAATGTTCTGGGCAGGGTGCATACTAGATCACTGAAAATAACATATTACCCTACCAGTGTGGTTTCAGAACAGACAAACCACCCTGACAGTACTCAATTAAATTAATCTTTCCATGTATTCTTTCACAATACCTTCCAAGTAGGCTAATTTTTATCACTTTTGACTGAGAAACAAAATCACAACCGAAACTTCAGAGTCACAGGCTTTCTCAGCCATCCGTTACCTTTGGCAGTACCCCAACTTTTTTATCCTCAGACGTCTTTTCAGCTTTTTTGATGGTTAAATCCACAATGCTTGCTGTACAACACACTCGCATACTTGCACTGCAAACATTTTTAGTAATAGTAAACCTAAGGTGACTGTATTACATACAGGATTTCAAGACACTTTTAGTTAACACAACAGAAACTGCTTTTAAACTGGAAAAATAGCAATTATTTTGTAAATATTTGCCCTAAAGTTTATTAAGCATGGTCAATATATGATTTGATGTGAAACTGGTCAGTTTTTTAGCTTCATAATTTTATTTAACTTTTGTTACTTTTTCCCAGTGGTCATTCCCATTGCTTGAATGAGACAGTTACACTGTTATTCATACAGCAGCTGTCTCTGCTTTTGCATCATATACCTTTTTTTCTCTCCTGTAGTTGAGTTTTGTTTCTCACTGCAAAAAAAAAAAAACATTGTTTAACTATGACAAAGGTGCTGTTAGTGTTGTTGTGTAGCTAGTCAACTGTAATAAATTAGTGTTCAATGTGGTTAAAACTCAGATAATCAGTAAACCCTTAATCAAATGCAGAGATGAACAACTTGTTTAAATTTACAGGTACTGCATTCCCAATGTTTAACACATCTAATTGCATACTACACGTACAGTAATGCAATTCAATTAATAACAGAAATAAATGGAATTTATTACCGGATAACTGAAAAGTTAAATAATGTGTTTACATGTGCTACTTTCTGTGAAGAAGAAGGAATACTACCCCACCCTCAAAAGACATCAAAGGGCACACAAGGCTTGACCCAGACAGACAAGACAAATTCAGAGATCCCATACATGCTATCCCTCAGGCTTCTATGCAAATGGCAGGAGATATGAATTCAGTGCTGAAGCCAGTAATGGTTCTACTGCAGAAGATAAACTGTACTCAAAAGAAAATTAACAAAGTAGGAAAGTGGAAGAGTTAGAGTGAACTCTTATTGCATACTCTGTCCGATTCTCCACCAAGACAGAGATCAAAGGAAAGACTTGAAATTTTTCTGGTTTTCCAAAGAAACAAAAAATGGAAATCTGCTGGAATACATAGGATCCAAGTCAGCAGAATGGGCAAGCTTACAGTCTGGACACACTAAAATGGAGCAGGATGACTATTTACATTCTACAACTTCTTAGAGCCTGTATCCCTAGACTGATGCTGGCCTGCTTTGAATGGTTCTCTTAGAAAAGAAGTTTCTGTTGGTAATGCAGTCCTCAGGAAGAATAAATAAGCTGGGGAAGTCCTGTATAATCATGGATATTCATCTGACAACAAGGTTCCAAAGTGTTGTATTTCAGCTAACATTTAGGTTATGCAGGCAAGTAAAACTGAAGGCTTAACATCTATGTCCAGCACAATTTTGACAGTCTTCCTGGTGGTCATCTAACCTTCTACAGCCCAAAAGAAATTCTCCACAAGATAGGTTAATCACAGAAACAGCATACAGAAACAAAATGTCTGTTAGGCACCATTCCTGAAACTGCACTCAGGTCCCTGATGAAGAAGAATTATGACAAAGTGCATGATCCATTCCTTTTAGGATAATGGCTCAGAAGCAAAAGATAGCATTGGTAAAGGGATTCGTGTTGGCAATGTCAATAATGCTATGTGGGTATGGAAAGCACTGGTAATGTATTGTTTCATATGAGGTTTTTGGTCTGCACATTGCACCATTCCTATTTGAAATATTATATAAAATAAGTAATGGATATATAAACTATACAAAACACTGAATTAGTGCCACTTTAAAAGTTTAGTCAGGTAAGACTCTGAAAATAGGGGCTGCTCTCCTCAACAAAATTGATTGCTATCATCAACATATAAACTTAGGGAAGACTCCCTGAATCTTGCAAAATTGTAAAGATTTTCTTAAAGTGAAAATGACTGCTATTTGACTAAAGGAAATGTACATTAGTTTAGATGTACAATTGTGATAAGGCATTTGCTAATAGCCTTATTTGGACTAATGAAGGCCTTATTCTTTAGAATTCTTGTTGCATTGTCTTTTCTTCAAACAAGCACATTTATCACATCTGACATCTTTTTGTTTGATTGGAAAGAAGAATGGGGGGGGGGTCCAAATTGCAAATAATTAGGGCATATCTCTCAACTGTCCAAATTGTCACAGAATGTCCAGATTTTTTATTATACTTTTTATCTGTTCCTCAAAAAAATCATGGTTTTCTGGCAAATCATTCAGGATTGAAGTTATCAATTAATGATGTACATTTAAGTTTCAGACTTCATATCCTTTAGAAAATGCAAGCTAACATAAAATTTGTTATTCTAGATATGTTCTTAGTTTATAAGAGCAATACTTAAAATCTTACCCTAATTTTGGGCCTTTGTCCCCAATTATTTTTGGCTCTTTCTAGATTTCTTGCATTTATAGATTGAGAGATATTAGCTGGTATGATGCAGGCTTGTTCCAGAAGGTTTGTTGTTTGCATGTTCTTGTTGTTCTCTGGGAGCAGGGTAACTCTGTGAAGATGCAGTTGATTAGTAGAGTTTTCTGTACAGTCACCTTCAGACAATTAGTTCAGTTAGGTTGTTCAATTTCAGACTCTATTCAGTGTTGAGGAATAATACCATCTCCTTGTAAACATCTAAGTTGTTAATGTTTTGTCCATGTGTATTGTTAAGTTCTTTATTCACTAGGATAATGGTGACGTTTTCTGCAATTGGTTTGGGAAATAATAATCTGCATGCTCAAAATAATTAGGTGGCAGCATCTGCTTGGGATATGAGACAGGCTGCTCAGATGCAATTTTTTTTTTTGTAAACTATATTGACGATGGGATTGGCATCATCATGACATATAGGGAGCAGAATAGTTTTACATGAATAATTTTTGTTATACAAATTACTGAGAAGACCAAATGATTGGGCTATGGTGTGCTTTTGTAAAAAAAAAAAAACTGCAGTCGATAAATTTTACATTTACAGGAAACACTTTTAACAAAGGAGCATGCTAAATTGAAAAACAATTACCACATTATAGTTTTTACCTTTTTCTACAGGAAAACATGTAAGTATTATAACCACAAGGAGGACTGTAATCATGATTGCTTTAGTGAGATACTGGCCTGATAGAGATGGGAGATTTCTTATATGTAAGAAGGTATTAAAAGATATGAAAGCACTATACATTATCTGTATAGCCTTTTTGGAATGACTAGGGGAGAACAGCAGAAAAGTATTAAGAGTGAGTTATTTCCTAGGAAGGATTAGTCTTTTGCATCAGGCAGGATAACAGACACCATAGAAGATTTACCACACTGGTGCAGAGCAAGTTTATAGAAATGTGCATTTTTGTATGGGTCTGTCAGATGTTCATAATGCCTTACAGTAACGTTACCCAATATATACATGTTTTTGAATAGATTAAATTATTTCATAACAATTGAAAATATGTTAATTACAAAAGAATATACTTATCTGATGGATAAACTAGGAACTTTGCGTATAGTGTTATTAGATCATATCTCAGAAAACAAAGACTAAGCAATGAGATAACTGAGAGGTCTTGGAAATATAACATTATTATCACTATTAATACAAGGAAAGAATTTCACAGAGAAATCACAATAAAAATTCACGTATTCTAACCTCAGCACTGATTCTGTATCTAACACATTTGATGCAATCAATTATCAATTTCTTCTAACTAAACTATCTTCCTATGGGTTATCACCCACCTTACTTAACTGGTTTCTTAGTTATCTCCCTACTAGTCCCAAGCAGTGAAATGGCAAGATGATTTCTCTTCCTTCCTTCCTATATTCACCAGAGCCCCCCAAGGCTCCATCCTAGGATCACAACTGTTTTAATTATTTATCAATGACCTAAACACAACAGCCAAAGAAGCCACCATAGTACAATATGCCAATGACTCCAGTCTAATTTGTGTTCCTAGGACAATACCCAAGCTCCACACACTCAGCAGAAAAGCTTGACAATGTACAACTCCTCCTGAATAAAAAAAAAAAAAAAAAACTAAACTACTTCTTTTCCCCTCAATGCTCTGTCCTCCTAAAAAAACTACCTTTAACATACTGTCATCCAACAAGACCAATATGGAATTGATATACCACACCAACTACTAAGTGTGATTATAAACAACCACCTGAAACTTGACCTCTACCTTCAGCAATAAATGAAGAAGACACACCAAAAGCTGAGCTGCCTCTATAAAGTTAACCACTGCCTTAGTGACTCTGCTACAGGAAACACCAACACTTCTTTTCTTCTGCCCCACTATTATATGCCTGTCCTGTACTACCTAAGCTCAACTTGTCTCTATCAGCCAAACCTTTTGGGGACCCTCCTGCATCTTGAACACATCATTATCAGTGGTGTAATTGAGACTTGACTTAATTACAGTACAATCCAACACCCTAATAATGAGCGATTTCAACTACCCCACCATTAACTGGGAAAACTACTCATGTACCAACTCTTTTGCTCAACGTTTTCTAGAATTCATAAATTCCAACACCTTGGATCAACTTATTCATACCCCCACCAGGGGCAGCAATATCCTAGACCTGGTCATTACCAACATGGGAAACCAGTGTTTCACACCAGAGGTCAATTCCTCGTTGGTCATATCCGACCACAAGCTAATCAGCCTAGACATCCACATCTCACCCCCACCCCCAATTAGGGAAACCATCGTAAAAAACTTCTCCAAAGCCAACTTCACACTTCTTAAGACAGAAGTGGCAAACTTCACGACACCCATGCAGATGGACAATAGAGGTATGACTGCTGAATCCTACACAAATGTTCTTTATAAGCACTTACACGAGTGCATGGATCATGCTATCCCTAATAGAACCAAGATGTTATCCTCCAAAAAAAGGAAGCCAATCTGGTGGTCCTCTGCCATAAACAAACTCTACAACAGAAGAAAGAAACTGTTGCAAAAAAGAGTAAAATCCCATGACTGGAGGAACTCCCTGGTCAACCTCAGTAAGAAGCTGAGATCCCTCATAAAATCCTCCAAAGCTAGTTACGAAAACAAAATTGCCACTGACTCTAAAGACAACCACAAAGCATTCTATACCTATGTCAAGAATCTCAATGGGAACACTCAGATCTGCTCTGAGTTACAGCACAATGGCGCTAAATATACAGAACCAACTGATATTGCCAACATCCTAGCAAATAGTTTCAGTGCTAACTTTACCCCCCTCTCACCCCTAGAGGGCCCGTCTCTATACTGGAAGAATGCAAAGTTCCTATAATCACGACTGCACAGGTAAAAAACACACTCTCCAAAGCCAAGAACACAGCATCCATGGGACCTGACAATATCCCAGGCTGCGTTCTACACGAACTACAGAATGAACTGGCACCCTACCTAAGTGCCATGTTCAATGATAACCTCACCTCAGGCTTTGTACCCACTGAATGGTGCACCACAATGGTTATCCCACTCCACAAAGGGGGAGCCATGACGGACCCCGGGATCTACTGCCCCATTAGCCTGATGAGCCTGGTCTGCAAGGACATGGAATGTATCATCGTGGAACTCATAAACAAAGACATTGGTAATCTCCATACTCTGGACCCTACCCAGTTTGGATTTGTAAAAGGCAGATCATGTCTCCTAAACCTGATTGACTTCTTTGAAGCAGTCAACAAAGCCATAGATGAGGGTAAAATGGTTCACACAGCTTATCTAGATCTCGCCAAGGATTTCAACACCATCCCCCACTCTGGAATTATAGATAAGCTCACTAAACTAGGTATAAATCCCTATGTCACAAGATGGGTTGCCAACTGGCTCATGGACAGAACCCACACTGTGAAAGTAGCGGATTCCAAATCCAACTTCAGACCAGTGACAAGTGGAGTACCACAGGGTTCAGTCCTGGGTCCTCTCCTGTTTGGTATCTACTTCTCTGAAGTGCAGCCTAACACAGAAGGTCTTTGGCTAACAAAGTCTGCAGATGACTGCAAACTAGGAGCCATAATCAAAACCCCTAATGATGTGGACAAACTACAAAAGGGCCTCACTGATACAGATACCTAGTGTCAAAGCCATGGCCTGAAACTCAATGCCAAAAAGTGTATTGTCATCCCCTTTGGTAAAAACTCTGTACCCATGAACTACCACATAGCTGGAAGTCTACTTAATGCCGAAAATGTGATAAGAGACCTTGGGACACAGCTGGATAGTAGTCTCTCCTTTGATAATCACATCACCACAGTGGTCAGGAAATCCTTCTACGTGGCTCATCTCATCACAAAAGGATTCTCATCCAGAAAAAAAGAGATCATTGCTCCCCTCTACTCATCACTCATTAGACTGATTATAGAGTACAGTGCCTCTTTTGGTATGTACCTCACAAGACATCTACAACAACTGGAAAGACCACAGAAATACCTCACAAAGAGGATTACCGGCCTCAAACAGATGTCCTACGCAGACCGTCTCAAAAAACTACAGCTTTACTCCATCACATATAGGTTTATAGGTTCATACTAGGCTATCTGCCCTAGGACATTTCTAAGCCTAGCCAGAGTGTGTTTGGCTTTCGTCACCCATTTTAAATTAATTTTGCTATGCCCTTTTTTGAGGTTAGTATACTGTGCCTCTGTCTAACAGTGACACTGAAGTGATACCCGGGGTAAACCTACGATTTCCCATCCACTCATCAAGATTCCTCTTGAAGATAGTCAGTGAGGGGCTCTGCCTAACCTGGACTGGGATTTTATTCCAGAGTGAAGGGAGCCTCTGGGTTATGAATCTGTCCCTCCAGCATGTCCTATTTATTTCAGTGCTGAGGTTCAAGTCTATCGAGTGCGTAGCTCGATGGGATTTGGATTTTCTGAGGTGCAGTATGTCCATTAATTCCGGGTTGGACATGGCTTTATACGTCAGGCACCGATCGCCTCTGAGCAGGCGGTATGCCACTGAGTAGAGCTGGAGTTTCTTTAACCGGGCAGCATATGGCATCTGTTTGAGCCCTTTGATCCTCTTGGTGAGGTACTTTTGGGGTCTTTCCAGTTGCTGCAGATGTCTGGTAAGGTACATCCCAAAAGGGGCATTGTACTCAATTATGGACCTGATGAGGGATGAGTAAAGAGGCACGATGACCTCCCCTGATCTAGATGTGAATCCCTTCATGATTAGGTGGGCTATATAAAATGTTTTTCTAACCACTTTGGCCACGTGGTTGTCAAATGAGAGACTGCTATCAACTTGGGTCCCCAGGTCCCTAATTACTTCTTCTGTACTTAAGGGATTACCACCTTCTTACGCCATCAACTAGAACTAGGATTGCTCACTCCCATCTTATATCTACTCTCCTTTATGCTTCACCCATCTTTACCAACCTCAAGAAAACCAACCTCAACAAACTGGCAACCTGCTATAATAACATTGCCTGCTTCGCTACCGGTAACCCCTACAAAACCCATCACTGTCTTAACCTGAAACTACTAGGCTGGCTAGAGTTTCAGAACTATCTTGCAATCCCTCAACTCACTATTGCCCATAAAATACTGTACCAACCAAATAACACCCCTATAGTCTCACAACTCTTAATCCCCTATAACAATCTTAACTGCCTCCGCTCTTCTAGTAAACTCTTGGCTAGTTCTATAAAATCAAATAACACTGCTGGTGACTCCCTATTCACCAATTCAGTAGGTACAAAATAGAATTTGTTACCTAGCAACATAACAATGATTACATCATTGCCTCTCTTCAAACAAAATATTAAACTGTACTTCCAAAATCACTTGTTCCTGTAGTAAACCTGATTAACTTTCCACTTGTACTACTCAACTTTAAAACTACCTCTTACTCCTTGTGTGACACTATCCTCCGCTTGGCTTTCTTTTTCTCTTCCTTCTTCATCTTCCTAATGCTTCTTTGCCTGTTAACTGTCTTAACTTGTTCTCTTTTCCAAAACTAATCCCTTATTAACTTCCCTTATTCCTAGTACTCTACTTTGTCTTCTTTTTCTTACCTCCTATCCTTGTTATCTTTCTCAGACAAGTATTTTATCTTTGTGTAATACTATTTTGAACTGTTACTGTGTTTGGTAGTATTTAATTCATGTAGTAATAATTTTAAATTGTAGAGTTTGTTAGTTTTTTACTAATTTTTTACTAATTTTTATTTTTTACTTATGCTGGTTTTCTTTCATGTATTTACTTCTGTGGAGCTTTTCTCCCCGGGCCTCTACTGAAAATGGAAATATCTCCAGCTAGACTAGCCCGGTCAACAAATGTAAAATAAATAAATAAAAATAAAATAAACCTATGTGGTAATTTGTGGGCACTTTGTTTTTGCCAAAGGGGATGACTATACACTTTTTGGCATGTAGCCTGAGGCCATGGCTCTGGTACCAGTTGTCTGTTTCTATGAGGCCATTTTGGAGGATGCTTGTGTCAGCTGGAGAGTCGATTATGGCGCCCACCTTTGTGGAGAGGGACCACTGTTGCTGTACGCCACTCTTTGGGTACATATCCTGTAGTAAGGCTGAGATTGAACAGTAGTTTTATGTTTGGGTTTAGCTCGTCTTGGAGTTCATGTAGGATGCAGCCCGGGACACCGTCTGGTCCCATTGATGCTGTGTTTTTTGCTTTGGAGAGGGCGGCTCTTACCTGAGCATCTGAGATGTCAGGGGGGCAGTACTCTGCTGGGATAGATATTTGCCCTTTTGGTGGGGGGGGAGAAGTTTGCTGAACCTGTCAGCTAGGATGTTGGCAATGTCTGTGGGTTTGGTGTATTTTTTGTCATTTTGGACTAATTCTGAGCATATCTGGGAATTCCCACCCAGGTTCCTAACATAACTAAAGAAAGCCTTGTGATTATCCTTAGTGTCCTGTGCAACTGTTCTCTCGAAGCTGGCCTTAGACGATTTTATGAGTGCCCATAGTTTTTTGCTAATACTGATCAGAGATGCCTTCCCTTTTTGGGATTTTGCTCTATCATGTAGTAGCTTCCTCCTTCTATTGTATAGTTTGTTTATTGCTGGGGTCCACCAGACAGGTCGTCTGCCTTTGGAGGATTGGGTCTTGGTTTTATTTGGGATTGCATGATCCATGCATTCCTGAAGGTGTTCATAGAATGCGTCTATAAAGGATTCTGCGGTCTGGGCCGTATTTTCCACAGACCCGGGGGCTTTGAAGGATTCCACCTCGGTTTTGAGGAGTGTGAAATTTGCTTTAGAGAAGTTTTTCACTGTGGTTTTCTGGGCAGGGGGTGGGGTCGGGATGTGAATATCCAGTGAGATTAGTTTATGGTCTGATCTTACCAGCGAGGGATACACTTCTGGTCTGGAGCATAGAGTCCCCATGTTGGTGATGATCATGTCCAGTATGTTTTCCCCTCTTGTGGGAGTGGTAACATGTTGTTCCATAGCATTTGAGTTTATAAATTCTAGGAACCTTTGGGCTAGGGTGTTGGAGCTAGAGTAATGCTCCCAGTCTATGTTTGGGTAGTTGAAGTTGCCCAATATAATGGTGTTTGGAGAGACCTTCATATTTTCCAGTGTTCTCAGGAAGGCCGAGTGGGTTCCTGGGTTTGGGAGGGTGGTCTGTAGCAGGCTATAAACTGGAAGGCAGTTTTACCCACTGTTAGTTGCACATGGATAGTCTCTGATGCTTCGTGCTGTGCCACCAACCTGGAGGTGTGGATATCTTTGACAAATATTGATACTCCCCCTCCTTTTGTGGTTCGATCCAAGTTTTGGGGCCGAAAAGCATGGTATGAGGTATAACCTGGTAGTGCTGGGGTGCTCTCGGGAGCCTTGAACCAGGTTTCTGTTACTGCACAGATATCTATGTTCTCCATGCTAAGAAGAGTTTCAAGTGCATGCATCTTGAGGTTTCGACTTCTGGCATTGAGTAGCATTACTCTTAGTTTCTTATCCCTTGTGATACCTATGGAGGTGAGTTTGTCTTTTCAGCCTTGCCTAAAAAAGGCACTATGGGGCTAGCAAGAGCCTTTTCCAATATCCGAAAGTCCAGGGGGTGACAGGCGCAAGCCGTCCCTAGCAAAGCATCGTGGCTTGTCAAGCATGTCATCCCAGGCTTACAGGCATTGGATCCCCTTTGAATGACACCAATGACACCAATACTTAAGCCAATTTTTGAAATTGATCATCTTGTCTTCATATTGTGGCATCATTCTTGGTGAAGATAAGATGCTACTCAAGGTCAGAGTCATACCGGCATGGGCTACATGCTCAGAGAGCTCCTTTATGTCTCTTTTCATGTGGCGGATCCTAGCGCCCGACAGGCAGCTCACCGTGACCTTCTGCTTGCTCAGCCTGGTGAGCGGGACGTCAGTGTGCCTGATGATAGAGTCACCTATTACAAGTGTATCAGGTGTGTTGATTAGCCTTAAGGGCTGTGACTGTTCAGCACACTGGCTTTGTGTGCTTTGTGTTGCACGTGTTTTGTTTTGGGGTAGCAGTTGCTTGGGTGTCTGCTTTGGAGGTCTCTGCTGCTTTGGCAGATTTTTATTTAGAGCCTCCGAGTATGTTTTTGTGTGTTTATGTGTTTGGTTTGCTGTTGTGGTAGATCTATGTGAGACTGGAATTGTAGTGAGTGTGGTTTCCTTCTCCTGCTGACTGGTTATGCCAGTACTGAGTTGAGAGAGCTTATCCTCCAGTTTGGCTATATGGTTGCATCTCTCACATGTGTTGGAATTTGTTGGGAGGAGGAGAGGGTTGTCTGTGTACATGAGGCAATTATAACATTGCCTCAAGATTCCCAGATTCACCAGCTGGACCGGAGAGGAGATTGACAACTGACCTTTGGACATGCTAGAATAGTATTGGGAATTCCTTTATAATTGAAAAAAAGGGCCAATGGGGTTTAAGGTACTCAAGGGGAGTTTGTGAGGGTGTAGTGCTGACTTAGTGAGCAAGTGCCAGATAACTTAAATGCAATGTGTTACAGGTAACTTAAATGCAAAAATGACAAACAGTAACTTTCTTTCAAGTGAAACAAGGAAATAAGTACAGTAAGCAATGCAGATATCACTAAGGATCCACAGAAGTGCTGAAAAGCCACGTTTTAGGTGGAATTAGCATTTCAGGGAAATAACAAGCAAACAAACAACAAGCATACAAACAAAGCTAGATTCAGCAGGCCTGGATCTAGTCTATGCTACAGCAAACAAGGTGTACCAATTTCAGTAAGAAACAGTTCAAATATGCAGGCACTATAAGCCTTTAACCAGAAATTCCTAGCTCAGAAGGGCAGAGTCCAGCCTCTCCTCCCACAAGAGTGCAGATCACGAACCTTCTTAATGTAAAATAACTGGCCTGAAGCCCAAGTGCTTAAACCAGAACTAATACACTTTTAGAATAACAGACACTGAGCCCTGAGTCAGCAGTTCCCAACTTAGAAGGATGTAAGCTACCTGTCCTGCCACCACAGTGCAGGCCACAAACCTTTCTAATGTAAAACAACTGGTCTGAAGCCCAAGTGCTTAATCCAAAAGACTTAGAATGATAGCTACACTTTAATCAAGTTACTACCAAGCAGTAATAAATACAATTGAATACTTTAAAGAATGCCTGGATTAATGCTCAAGTTATACAAACAAAGCTAGATTCAGCAGGCCTGGATCTAGTCTATGCTACAGCAAACAAGGTGTACCAATTTCAGTAAGAAGCAGTTCAAATATGCTGGCACGATAAGCCTTTAACCAGAAATTCCCAGCTCAGAAGGGCAGAGTCCAGCCTCTCTTCCCACAAGAGTGCAGACCACGAACCCTCTTAATGTAAAATAACTGGCCTGAAGCCCAAGTGCATAAACCAGAATTAATACACTTTTAGAATAACAAACACTGAGCCCTCAATTAGCAGTTCCCAACTTAGAAGGATGTAAGCTACCTGTTCTGCCACTACAGTGCAGACCACAAACCTTCTTAATGTAAAACAACTGGTCTGAGGCCCAAGTGCTTAAACTAAAAGGCTTAGAATGAGTTACACACCAAGCAGTAATAAATACAATTCAGTACTTTTAAGATGACGCAAAAGCAAAATAAAGTAGGAAGAAACACAAATACAGTAAAAGCAGATAATTTTTTTTTTTAAGTGGAAAGAGAGAAAGGAAAGAGAGAAAGGAGTAGCAGAAACTAAGCTGATTGGCCTTCTCAAATGTTCTCCCTGTACTGGGTAGAATGAGCTAATGACACTAGACTGGGAGGAGGGTCCCAGATCAAATTTACACTAGGGGCGGGCAACTGCAAAGCCACCAACTATAAAAAAATGTTTCTCACAGCTGAAAAGCAGCAGTGAGCCTTTAAATGAAAGTTTTAAACAGCTAAAGGAGCCTCTAGAAAAAAGAGTTTAGCTGCAACAAGTTATCAGAAACAAACAACCCAACAGATGCTTAATAAAAGTGGACAATTTCCAGTTAATACCTCACACACAGTGAAACTAGCTAGAAAAATACACGGTACACAAAGTGCTATAAATAACAAAGAAATAAAGAACAAAATAAACAAAAAACAGGATACTTAATGTTATATATTATAGCTCAGAGTTTCCTCAGTGTCCTTCCTTCGATCAGTTCAGTGTGAAATGGCAGAACACTCACAACTGAACTTCTTAGGTAACAGAAAGTTGAAACCTGAGACAGCTTTTAAGAAAGAAAGCTTAAAAGAACCAATGAGGTGCTTAGTCTAAGCTGTAGTCCAGGTGACCTCAGTCAGCCAATGACCTCAAATAATTCTCTCTCACTGAAATGCCTGATGGCTTTGGCTAAACCAAGATGTCCCTGAATATGTGCTCAGACACATAGCCTCCACAAACACTAGGCCCAAATACAAGCCTGAATATGGAAATGCTACAAATATCACCTACTCAGGGGCGATCTCTGCCTAATATACAAAGCTATGTCAAACCCAGAGCTGTTGGACATGCTCCACTTAAAGAAATTCTAATCCTTCCAAGCTACACGCCCTAGGGACCTAAGCCTTGTCACCACAATAAACAGAACATGCTGGAGGGATAGATTCCTGTTCCAGAGACTTCCCATACTCTGGAACAGACTAACTATCTATGTCAAACAGAGCTCCTCATTACCGCTCTTCAAGAAAAATCTTGATGATTGGATGGGAAATGGGAAATTCACCCCAGGGATCACTTCTGTGGCTCTGCTTGACAGTGACACAGGAAAATAATTTTCTTGGGTGGCGAAAGCCAGGGTACATTTTTTGGCTAGGCTTATATAGGCCCTAGGGCCAATAGCCTAGTACCTACCTATGAACCTATTATAAGGATGACACTCCTCATTACCTGCATTTAGTGCTTAACATGCATTCAGACATGAGTGAAATGGGGAGGACATTCCCATATTTGAAAGAAATAATATCACCTCTAGGCAAATTCTCTGACACCCTCAAACAGAACATGATGAACTCCAACTTAACGTAAACAAAACAGATAATCAATTTACTGTCTGTTATAGGATTCCATCTATGTCCCCAGATGATCATGAAGGGTTCCTGAATGTACTTTCTGAAATACTCATAATAATAAAATAATTTTAATTGTCTATCAATAAAATAGTGAGCCTATTCCTTAAAAGTTATGGATGCCAAAAAATTCCTTAGAGCAATTATTTAACCAACACACTAGGGGACAAAACTTTCTCAACCCTGTCCTTATAAAAATATAGCCTTCTAATGTACCTGTGCTTATACCTTGGTTAACTGCAACAATAAAATAGTGACCTTCAACTTTAAAGTCTGAACCCCTTGCCCCCCCACACAGAATATATCTGAACCTAAGGACTTCAGAGGAATAAACCTACTCAAACTCTATGATGTGCTTTCAAAATGTAATTGTAATATCACCAAACCCCATTCAGTTTCAGTTGCTACTGATACCACAGAGTTCTACTTCCATCATGAAAAGTGTTTAGACCTAGCAGTACCGTACTAGAACCACATATATTAGAAAATTAAAAAAAACAAGCTATCACCCATTTAGGCTGAAAGGACATAGCAAATATCCATGCAGAGAAGTTTGGCGCAAACGTTATCCAAGAAATAAACATCAAAATTCCACAAATCTTGGAATCTTTGACACCTTCTTAGATTTTAAAGGATCATGTTCAACTGTGCTCTCAAAAGCCAAGAATGCCACTTCAATGAGACCTGAAAAATGTCTGGATGCTTAATAAATGGTGTCAAACGTGCCTTTGAGAAGCCCTCCTAATGTTGTTGTTGTTGTGTCGTTGTGTCTTTCGGCTTTTCCCGGTTAGGGGTCGCCACAGCAGAACTCCGGTCCGCTAATGATTTGTAGTTGATTTTTACGTGCCGAGTTACCAGCACTGATGCACAACCTTCAACGAAGGTACGCCCATTCACGCATGTCTCCACGCAGAAGACGCTCTAGCTGAGAATCGAACCAGACGTTGTTTAAAAAAAGCTTAACATGCAGGATATATCCCCAAAATATGGAGAACTGTTATCGTGATGCATCTGTATAAGAAGGGCCCCCACCACAGACCATGGTAAACACAGGCCTATCAGTCTAACTAGTCTAATCTGCAAGGTCATGGGGCACATTACATTTGACTTCATAAACTGTCATATGAAAAATATCATACATTATGAACTTCAGCAGTTTGGTTTTGTCAAAGGCAGGTCATGTCTACTCAGCTCAGTTAACTTCTTCAAGAGGGCTACAGAGGCAGTGGATAGTGGTCACTCTGTCCACTCAGCCTGTCTGGATCTGGCTAAGGCATTCAACACCATCCTCCATTCTAGTATTGTAAACAAAATAAGAGACCTAAATACTGACATAATTGTGGGAAGGTGGTAAGAAAACTATCTAAAAATAGAGTCATCTGGGAACTTCATTAGCCAGAGGCCTTCTGTGTTAGCCTGTACTTCAGAAAAGTAGATACCAAACAGGAGAGGTCCCAGGATGGAACCCTGTGGTACTCCACTTGTCACTGCTTTGAGGTCAGATTTGTAGTCTGCAACCTTTACAGTGTGGGTTCTGTCAGTGAGCCAGTTGGCAACCCATCTTGTGACGTAGGGATTTATACCTAGTTTAGTGAGTTTATCTATAATTCCAGAATGGGGGATGGTGTCAAAAGCCTTGGCGAGGTCAAGATAGGCTGTGTGAACCATCTTACCCTCATCAACGGCTTTGGTGACTGCCTCAAAGAAGTAGATCAAGTTCAGGAGGCATGCTCTGCCTTTCACAAACCCGAACTGGGGTGGGATCCAGAGTTTGGAGGTTACCAATGTCTTTGTTTATGAGTTCCATGATGATACATTCCATGGCCTTGCAGACCAGGCTCGTCAGGCTAATAGGTCAATAGTTCCCGGGATCAGTGGTGGCTCCCCCTTTGTGGAATGGGATAACTGTTGCTGTGCACCATTCAGTGGGCACAAAGCCTGATGCGAGGCTATTATTGAACATGGTGCTTAAGTGGAGAGCCAGTTTGTTCTGAAGTTCATGTAAAATGCAGCCTGGGATGTTGCCCGGTCCCATGGATGCTGTGTTTTTGGCTTTAGAGAGTGCAGCTTTTACCTGCGTAGTTGTGATTACAGGGACTCTACATTCTTCCTGTATAGATATGGGCCCTTTAGGGGGTGGGGGGGGGTAAAGTTAGCACTGAACTTATCTGCCAGGATGTTGGCAGTATCAGTTGGTTCTGTAATTTTCGTGCCGTTGTGCTGTAACTCAGAGCAGATCTGAGTATTGCCATCAAGATTCTTGACATAGCTATAGAATGCTTTGTGGTTGTCCTTAGAATTAGTGGTGATTTTGTTTTCATAGCTAGCTTTGGAGGATCTTATAAGGGATCTCAGCTTCTTACTGAGACTGACCAGGGAGCTCCTACATTCATGGGATTTTACTCCCTTTTGCAACAGTTTCTTCCTTCTGTTGTACAGTTTGTTTATGGCAGGAGACCACCAGATTGGCTTCCTTTTCTTGGAGGAAAGCATCTTGGTTCTATTTGGGATAGCAAAATCCATGCACTCGTGTAAGTGCTTATAGAGTGCATTTGTGTAAGATTCAGCAGTTGTAACTGTATTGTCCATCTGCATGGGTGTCATGATGATTGCATGTTGGGCATTACTCTCCAATCACCTCTTAACATGGTATCACTACAGTAGGAAGAAATCCTCACTAACCTATAGCGCACTGAAAAAGGGTTATAATTAAATGCAAAAAAAAAAATTGGTGTTCTTACATTTTTCAAAAAACTCTTGCCTCCAAAGTACACCATAGCTTGCATCCTACTCCACACTGACACAGTAATCAGGGATCTTGGCACTGGGGTGATTACTCCCTTTTTTTTAACCACCATGTAGCATTAGTAATCAGAAAATTCTGATATTTAGCATAACTGATACTAAAGGCATCTGATCCAAGTCAAACGATGCTATTGCTCCACTATACTCTAATTGGACCAGTTATAGAGTACAATACTCCCATTGGTTTGTAGCTGTGCAGACACACTGCACAGCAATAGAGGCTACAACATTTACTAAGCAAGAAGGTTAAAGTTCTAAAGATCCTGAGCTACCAAGACAGGCTTCAATCCTTATCTCTATTCTTTATCTCTTATAGAGTGTTATATGGAGATATACGTGTTGCATTCATTCGCATCAAACATTAAAGCTTCCTTAATTTCTTACATTTCCATGAGACAAAAAGCTCCACTAACACTAGCTCCAAGGATTTGAATCTCCACCAACATATAACCAAAACATGGTGGAGGAACAGATTTATAAACAATATTTACCGCATCTCTGGAATAATCTTCCCTTATACGTTCAGCAGAGTGACACCCTTCAAGACTAACACTGATGATTGGATGGGCATCCACAAATTCATCCATGACTTGACTTGCTTTGTCCTCCTAGAAGCAGAAGGTACATTTTGAGGGTGAGTACCCACAAGGCCCAAATGGTCTCATGACTTATTTGTCTTGCAATTCTTTTAATCCTATGATCCTTTTCGAAGCTGTTTATAGCTATTTTGGCAAAGCAGTTGATCAGCTTTTTTTCTGATTGTTGTTTATAATTACCAAACAGAGTTTACATGAAGCAGAACTACTTCTGTAATCAGATAAAGACAGTATTACTAATAAACTATGCTGCTAGATCAGGTCAGACACTCTTATGGGCAACCTGTAGAAATGTTCGACTGAGTTAATTGGCAGTTTTTGTGTGATATCTTGTTACATCTGTGATTTCTTCCAAGCTTTAAAATATGATAAAGGCTTTGTACCATCAGTCTATGGCTAGGATAAATACTAGAGCTCAACTCTTAACTGATTTAAGTTTACTTAGGGGAACTGGGCAAGGATGCCCCCTTTCTCCACTCTTGTTTGTGTTACAAATAAAGAAAATAGCGGTGTCTTCTTAGGTTGCCACACTTTAATAAAACAATAAAATCACCTCCAGTTAGTGCTTTCATCTCACCTCTACAGAGACTTCTTCAGACTGAGGTTAACTTCTACAAAATTCCTTTTTTAAGGCTTCAGTTGTCACATGGTTTAAACTCATCACATGATACATTCATTTTAAAATGTCACTTCCTCTTACTTCCAACTTCCAAAAAGCTACCTTTGTAAAAATACTGCAAAAAAGTTAAGAAAAACATTTAAAAATATTTAAAATTTTAAAAATACACTCTAGAAATACTTTATACATTTCCTAAAATTGTTTGTGTTACACTTGAACCCTTGGTAGCTCAAATGGCCTCATTTAGAAGACATTATATCCCAAGAACAAAGATGAGAATCTCTCTGTACAGATGATTTTAAGGTTTATTTGACATATCCAGGGGGGGGGGGACTTCTTGTGTTGTTCCACGCAATTCAGAGATTTGGGAAATTGTTAAGGTATAGAATTAACTAATTGAAAACAAAGGCAGTAGGTTTGTTGAGGATTATCCATCATTTTATTTTTTTAATCAAGTGATACATTTTTAGTTGATTTTGGCTGGGACACTAAATGAGTCAGTGGGGTTCATTTGTTATCAGATGCTATTGAAATAAGGGGAAATCTTCAGAAGTTTGGAAGAGATTTGTTTAGATTTCATACAGAGAGTGCAAATACTCAGATGTTTTATTTTGCCATCAGTGTTACATTTTGGGCAAAGTCTGACATTGCCCCACTACTGAAATTTTATTAGTCATTCAAGAAAGAAATTATCAAATTCCTTTAGGGAAGTTGAATTGTGTAAGATCACTTGGGATATCCTGACACTGCCTAAAATGATGGGGGAATTGTTTTTCCAGATTTGGATATCTCTGGAAAGACAGCAATACTTAGTTGTTTTACAATGTATTGGTTAGGCCAACAGATTCATTTGGAGGTCAATACTTTTGGGAATGGACAGTGGAATAAAGGGCTTCTGTAGAAAGGGAGGATATTAGCTGCTCTTGTCTTTTGCTTAGTTTTAGTAAGCTAGGTTTTTGAATAGTACGGGATGGATGGACCCCCAAGCCTAACTCAGGATATAATTAATGTTCACAAAATACGTTTTGCTTCAATGTTTGATGATTGCCAAGAGTGTAAGATTGTGACGTTGATAAAATGGGCATTAAAGGAATAAGAGCTGCCTACTGAAAAGACAACTAAAATCATGATGCTCTCTGGTATGAAATTCAAAAACTGCTGCACTCTTACTCATGAGATTCTCAGTCATTTCAGACATTGCCCATAACTAACACACTAGGAGTATGTATTGAGCTGGGGAATCCTCTTACATGAAAAAGGCGTATGACTGAGTATGATAAATTAGGAATAAGTAGGCAAGGTTCAACAAGCAGAGGAAAGGTTTAGCAGAGAATTAATTGCTTACATCAAGAAAATAATAGTAACCTTTATGAGCTAAGTTACAGACAGACATTATAGTGGAGCATCCATCAACAAAACAAATAGTCAAGACACTTTATAAAATTCTCATGACCACAAGTGTCAAGTATCTTAATAAATACAAAAGTGCTTGTGTGTGAATGTGCGTGCTTTTGTGTGTGTGTGTGTGTGTGTGTGTGTGAGAGAGAGAGTGAGAAACAGCGAAAGAAATAAAGTTAAAAGCACAGGTTACTCAAAAAGTCTAAGACAGGTTAGTGGTAGCACATAGGTATACCACTAGATCAAGAAAGTTTAGAATCTTTAGTTGGCAGTGTCTTTTCAAGTATTTCTGTACAGTCACTAGGTTAGTTCAGATTTTTCCTATAGTGTGTTCATGTTGCTGGAGGTGAGAAGAAAGGATGCTGGGTGTTTGGTACTATATCTTCTGGGAATACATACCTCTCAAGTGTACCTCATTACAAGGAATGTTCCTCATTTGGGGTCTTAAAACATTCATGCTCCTTGAAGTTCCACATTGAAAGGATCTGGCACACATTTAGTGTTAGCAGGTTTTTAACTGCTATCCATGGTAAATAGAAATGAATCATACTAATTCATTAAAATAACTATTTTACAATTAAAAATATCACATTTCAACCATTCTATGAGCTTTCTAGATGAAGTTGGTAGTAAGCTGTTAGTGAGTGTTCCACATTTTGCCCATTTGTTCCACATTATGAAAGGTAGTGTTCCTCATTTTGGAGATGGAAGGTTGAGAGGTATGTGGGAATATCATATTTTGAACACTTTCAAAAGGGAGTTTCAGGAAATTTGTGATACAATTTAGGCATGTTGGGTTAAAGTCAAGCCCTCTCTTCTTCTATTTGGTTTATTTGAAAATGTACTGAGTATTCCAAATAATCCACTACTTGATGTATTATTGCTGGCTGTCAAGAAATCTATAACTTGTAGATGGAAACAAAAGGTGCCATCCATGGATAAGTAGTTGATAGTTAGAATAATGGAATTTTGTAAGGTACAAATGGCCACAGAGAATCTGATGTCGAGAATACAAAGTCAAACAAAGTGATAACTATATCAGTTGCAGATGGACAATGTGGAGAAATGTTCTTGCAAAGTAAGAGGATCATTCTAAAGCAGAAATGTTTATTGGCAATGTTCATCAGAGTTTTATGATTATGTCTACTGAAATTAGTTGAAAATTTCCCTGACGTAACTGTTGAAATTGTTTTGATTAATATATGCTAGTTATTGATGGCTACTGTAAGAAATATTTAGTGTCTATTTCCACGAATTACATAATAAATGCATTTATCTATAATATAGAATTGCAATGTAATTCTTAGAAGAAAAATAAGTTTTAAAATTATTGATATTCTGAGTAACATCATAGTAATGCAGCAGCTTTCCACAAATAACTATTTCTATGTTAAATTATAGCAATTGTCATTATCAAGGAAATATATTAGAGCAGCATACAGAAGTTGTGCAGGAAGGCACACCCCTCTGGACTCCTCAGATTGACAAAATGCTCTTACTCATAGTTCAGACAGCTTAACGACAAAAAGGAAATCATTGGTTGTCTTGAAAAATATTTTTTCTTTCTCTTTTTCTAATACTTTGCAACCTAGGTGTTACAATATTCCTTTAACAAGGAATTGGGAATACTGTAGTAGCCATATAGCTTGATACTGTTTTAGCATCAGTGCCTGCATTAAAAGTTAGAAAGACCACTTCATAGCATAAGTCAAGCAAACTGAAGAGGATTTCCTACAACATGACCACCACTCTTACTCTTTTTGTCTCTATAAGTTATAACTAGAGGTAAACGTGCTTTAGAAATTACTGCGTAGAGTTAGGCATTTTAAAAAAATAGTGAATTAGCTGCTGTTTATAAAGTTCACATTTTTGGTCATCACTCTTCAAACATACATTGTCACTTTCTGTACATTATTTTCAATACTCTGTGAGTCTAGCCCAAGATTCATTAATGTTATGTACGCATCATGCTGAAGGTAATACAATTGGTCATATTAACATAAGGAGCAGCTTTGCTAATCAAATGTAAAAAAGGCCAATGCATGCTACTTGATGAGCAGCTCCAGCTCAAGCTCACACCTCAGCATCACAGCCACACTGAGGTAAGGAAGTGCTTGTGTGTACACAATGTAAACAAAGGAGTGAAAGCAATAAACGAGAGATTATGGAGCGAGTGTGCTCATATGTCACAACAACAGATAGGTTAATACATATGCAAGGGGAAGCCTAGAAACAAGAGGAAAATTAAGGCTGACACCATTGTATAGTGCATGGAGTGAATTTGTGGACATATGGAACATCACTGGCAGTGTCACTATCATTAATAAACAGTCAGGAGGAAAAATGTGTTCTTTGATAATACATGGAAGTAATAAAAGTGTTTGAACACCACATGTGCACGTCTCAATCTCTTAGTGCAGGAATACAGAAGGAAAAAATACATAAATGTCTAAACAAATGTAAAAAGTTATCAAACAGTTGTGCATACTGTTTGTAAAAGTATTGACAGTGGATACAATAGCTATTTTACAGGGCCAAACCTTACCTTACCTCCCAATGCCAGAGTAACCACAGTCAGATCTCACCTCCTATCTACACTCCTGTACTGTTCACAGATATTTACCAACCTGTGCAAGTCTGACTTAAATATACTAGAGACTTGCTATAACAAAATAACAAGATTTGCCACAAACCAACCAAATAGGACCCATCACTGCAGCGCTCTTCAAAAACTACACTGGCTTGTACTTCCCAACATATTGTCTCTTAATCAGATAACCACTGCCCACAGCATCATCCACAAATCCAACCACTGTCCAGCCCTTATCATTTGGTACAAATGAATTCTAATCTCAGGTCCCTTAGATCATCTGACAAACTTATGCTCAAGGTTACCAAGTCCCATAACTATTTTGGCGACTCCCTCTTCTCCAGTAAAGTAGCCAAATACTGGAACCAACTACCCCAGCATATCTTAACCAACCCAGACAGCCATACCTTAAAGCAACTTCTTAACGGACACTTCACTCAGCACTGGCTATGTTCCTGTAACACGCCTAGCCAGCCGTTAATCTTGTACTAATCTACTTTCCTCAATGTACTGACATTTCTTTCTGATATGTCTTTCATGTTTCTCTGTCTATGGGCACCTTGCTGGTAAATACACTTGTTTACACTATATGACCTTGTTTTCTCAAATATCTTTATATTATATGGCCATGCAATTTTTAAACTTCTTATGAATTAACACTTGTTTATTAAATGTGAATTTCTTACTTTTCCACATACTATAGTGTTGTTATTGTACCTTATATTTTTTGTAAATTTTTGTATTTAGTATTTTTAATAGCTAAGATTTAATTATGTATTATATTGTTGAAATATTTTTCTTGGAGATTGTCTCCCTGCTTCTTTGCTGAAAACAGGCCACTGGCCCAGCTGGACACTACCTGGTTAACAAATGCAAATGAATAAATAAATACATAAATGCTATGAATGGTATGAAGCGTACCTCTCAGACTCTTAGAGCAAGAAATCTGGACAAAACCATAAATAAAAGTGAACAAAGGCCCAAAATAGGGAACTTTTTAAATGTTGCTCTTACAAATTTAGAAAGTTGATAGAATAGCAGGTTTTGCATTAGCACAAATGTTCTGTACGGTATAAAGTCTTAACCTCAATTTTCTGTCATTATTTTTGAAATACAGTCTTTAGTGATTTGCCACTAGTTTCCCAGAAAACCAAAATTTTATGAAAAATTGACCAAAATATGAGGCAAAAATCTGGACAGTTGAGAGGTAGTAAGTCATAGAACAGTATAATCATTACAGGCTGCAGTCCTCTAGGATATGTCACAGAAACAAAAATGCTATGCAGAACAGCAGATAACTTATCATGATGCATAAATAATTACAGATGTTGGAATCAGAATGGCTGAAATGTATGTACATGGGAAATGAAACCTGTACTGTTATGGAGCTCTTGCTAGAAAACTCTCATATGGAGGAAGTTCATTAGCAACATTTATGTCATGAATGAATACAGACAGGACTAAAAGTGAAAACACAAACATCTATGAAAGTGTTACAAAACAGGAGAGGTGATCACAACACGTGCATTAATGCACTACTTTGTAGCAACAATTACTTCATACACTATATCAGTGTATATCAGATGGGACTGAGGAGATTACCTATGTATGTAACAATCACATTATATGTAAATTAACTAATTCTGAAACACAAAAATAGCTAAGACACTACTGAGGAGGTACACATCTGAAGGTTTTGTGACAACAATACTGAAAAATGATTAAAGAATTGAGAATTATGCAACATACAGGTACAAATTGCATCACAACACTCAAAATACCTCAAAGACAGTTACAACATCACATCAGGGTGACAGTGAACTGTGGAAGCTGCTAGAGTTGACATAAAACATTTTTGGACAGGCCTGTCATACTATTGTTGTCCTCTGCACATTTTCCTTAATCTCCATTGAGTGACAATCAGCAGAGCCATACGGCCACAGGCAAATTCACAGTAGCTTTTTCTACAAGACGAGGAATGACAATGACTATTCCCCACCATTCACAAAAACTTTTGTTTCTGCACTCTGTGTGTTGTCCCAGGCAGTGTTTTAACATCAGGAAGTATTTGGTCTACTTACTAGAGGTGGTAGAGAAGGGCTAAGTCTCTTCTGAGCTGGGATGCACTGTTTGAAACCTCCAAATGCCTGCTTTTTATTGGCCAGAAAGCTAATTTGCTTGTTTGAACTTTGTTTCTGCCTGTATAATGTTGCATTTCTGTTATACTGCTCATCGAGCAGCAGCAGTTGTTAGTGCCCTGTGTGGATGCAGATGCCTAAAACTGAAAATTTTCCTGTACAACTACCTCTCTAATTTCCTATATTCCTGGCTGTGCAGCTAGTTTGTGTACTTATTGCCTTGTATGTGTGCTGATAAGCCCTGACCCCTCAAGCTTGACCCTAGACAGTTTTAGGCAGTCTGGTTAGTAGTGTATACTCCTACAGCAAACAAGCTAGTTAGCTGTGAACCTACCTTGTACTATCCCCCTGCAGAAGACAAAACTAGGATCCTAAGCAACTGGGTTTCAAAGCCATGTACATACACTTCCCTGCTATTTCCAGAGCTAGCCTAGTAGACATGGGCATCCTGAGGCAATGCCGCAACTGGCGTATATATACTGACAACCACCTAATCCTCAAGCACAGTAATAAGGTGTGCAAGCATATAGTTATACAGTGACATTGGAGGCAAGGTTCTCTCCTACAAGCACCAACACTACCAAACAAGTTGTCAGTAGTGCACACACAACACCCATCTCACATAGTACAGACAGCTCACATACACCCATATAGGCTGAGACTGTTAAATGTAATCTTTCCAACCCATAAAGACCTCCCAGATACTGCACACATAAAAAAGTCCTCAGAAACCTTGAGTACTCCAAATAAACAAGATCTAATAAAACACGTACTGCCACAACTCACAGTGTTGCAGCCTCTAAGTCCATAAGGAATACCAGTAAAAACCTAGTATTTTGGTCATAGGAGACTCCATAGTGAGATACATAGATGTCCCACTCACCAGGCTAAGTAAGGAGAGAGTTATGGTCAGCTGCTTTTCAGAGGCCAGGCGCCATTATATCAGTCATCCATTAAGGACACTTAACCCCAAGTATAATTGTAACAGTATAGTAAGGGTACACAAGGGTGCTAATATTCTGAAATGTACCCCCTAGACTACATGAAGAGAGATGACTAAGCTCTTGAACTATGTGTCCCAGGCTGGTATGAACCTTGCACTGAGCAGCATTCTTCCTTCTCCTAAAATGATACCGCAATATGAAAAGGAAATAATTGACTTCAACAATTGGCTTAAAGTGTGGTGTCATTCAAAGGGGGTATAATATTTGCTAGCCTGAGAGGAAATGGATGACAGATCATGCTGCTTTGCCAGGGAAAGTCTTATGTGTTCCTCATGGAATTTTCAGTATTGTCTAAAACCTTTTCCACCTCCATACTACCTTTTTAGACATTGCAAGCCAGATAAACCTTCCAACATAGCTGTAACAAACCATGAAGTCTGAAGGTGTTATTGCTCAATGGAAGGAGTCTGAATAAGAAACTCCACTATCTACAAGCTCTTCTCACATGGAGAATGTAGACATCTGTGGATTCAGTGAGACGTGGTTTAAAGCCACAGATAGCACCCTGGCAGACCAGGACAACAATGTCTTCCACACATTTAGCCCAGCTACTGCACAGGAAGGGGCAAAAGATGCAGGTGTCTCTATATATATTAAAAATAAACACACCTCAAGGCTAGTCCATAAGATGGACTTGATGTTCTCCACATCCAAATCACCATAAGTAAGGTCCCATACCATATCCTTGCAAGCTGTAGGCCCCCTCAGTGACCAAGGAAAACCACAATACTGATTTAAAGGCACTCAATGCACTCCCCATCCAACCCAACACCATATTCATTGGTGAATTCAACTATCTCAGTATAAATTGGGATTCATACATGATCACCAAAATACAAACCCAGAGATTACTGGACTTCATAAATCCCAATACCGTGGACCAGCTAGTTCATACACTCCCTAGGGGTTCAAACATCCTTGACATGGTACTCACTAAAAGAATGCTGGACCCCCCTCCACACACACACAGTGTAACAGCCTTGCTAATTAGGTCAAACCATAAAGATGCCTTCTTTGAGGTAAATGTAAAAGCAGGGACACCTGATAACCCAAGAACTTTAAATAATTACTTAGATATAAACTTCCCACTACTAAGTGGCATCCTAAAGACATTTCAAGCCCCCCTAATCCTGAGAATACTGCTACCTATACAGAAAGGTTCACAGAAATCCTGTATATCAACAGTTGCACAGAAACTGCTGTACCTACCCAAAATAAGCACAAGACCAGTGCATAAAGCCATCCTGGTAGAATTCCAGCATTAATACATTATACAACAAAAGGAAGAAATTCATGGCAAAAACTAAGAGGGAAAATACACACAAAGCTAAAAGCTCCCTCATCAGCCTAAACAAGCAACTCAGGGGTGGGGGATTAATAAAGTCCAAAAAATCAAAATTTGAGGTATAAATAGCCACCAAGGTTAACGGCAATCGCAAGGCTTTCTTTAGCTATATCCAAAAACTCAAAGGTAATACACAGCAATGTACCAAGTTAATTGTAAATGGTGCTACCTACATGGAACTGGTGGATAGAGCTAATTTCCTGTCTTATAAATTAGGCTTAAACTTTACTCCCCTTTGACCCTGTATATTCCTTAGGAAATTCTGACATTCATCTCAACCCTTACCATCTCTAGAGAGCAAGTCCTCAATTTGCTCATCAAGTCCAAGAACAAGCATTGCTATGTCCTGATAATATCCCAGCATCCCTGCTTAGTAGCATGAAACATGAACTAGCAGTCCAACTAGAATATCTATTCAATCACAGCCTCCAAATATGCTTAGTACCTAATGAATGGGGACTGCAATGGTTATACTGCTGTACAAAGGCAGCCTATCCACCTACCCAAGAAACTACTGATCCATTAGCCTGATGAGCCAGGATAATCATGGATATAATAAATGATATAGGTAATTTACAAACACTGGACCCTAGCCAGTTTTGGTTTGTCAAAGGCAGGTCTTGCCTGCTAAACCCAAATGGCTTCTTTGAGAAGGTTAATATAGGAATGGATGAGAGCATATTAAATCATACTGCCAGCTTTGACCTGTCCAAGACTTTTGACACAATACCCCATTCAGGCACTGTTAATAAACTCATTAAATTAGGTATTAACCCATATGTCACCTACTGGATAGCCAACTGGCTCACTGACAACATCCAAAAAGTTAGAATAGGGGAATCCTCCCACCACAATAATGGAAGGTTATCAGTAGGGTTCCTCCCCCCGGGTTCAGTGCTGGAGCAACTGCTGTTTGGCATCTACTTCTCTGAAGTCAAGGGTAATATCAAGTGCCTCTGGCTGACCAAGTTAAATAGTTGCAAATTGGGAGCAGTCATCATTTCCCTCCAAGATGCTAACATCCTCCAAAAGGGCCAGACACAGACTAATAACTAGCGCCAGAGTCAAGGCATAAAACTTAATGCTATGAAGTGCATCATATTATCTTTCAGCAAGACATCCACCCCTGCAAACTACAACATTGATAATACACCCCTGTGAGTAGACCCTGTAATTATGGTTTTGGGAACACGTAGGCAGAGATTTGGCATTTGACCAACATGTTTCTATTGTGGAGAGGAAATCACCATGTTGCAAAATGTATAAGTAAAGTTATGGCATCTAGGTTAAAACAAATTATTGTGTCACTGTACTCTTCCATCATAAGACCCATCAATAAGTACAATGTACCTCTCCTGCCATATGCAACAACTGGACAGTCCACAGAAATGTCTCTCAAAAAAGAATATAAGGCATAAAAAACAAGTCCTATGCAGACCATCTCAAATCATTGTCCCAACATTCAGTTTCCTACAGGCTGCTGAGAGTTGACCTATACCTAGTCTATAAAGCTTCCTCAAATCCAGCACTAAAGGACCTGTGACACATTCAGAAAACAAACAGCATCAGAAACACTTGATCTAGGGACCTTACCCTCACCAGCAATATAAATAGTTGGGTTGGAGGGGCAGGTATGTGTCTCAGGGGTTCTTCTGAACAGGCTTCCCATCCCTATGAAGTAAGGTTCTTCTCTGCATTTGCTCGAGCAAAACCTGCATCGGTGAATGGAAAAATGCAAATATACCCCAGTCTGCCATCCATGTCTCTATAAGAGAAAGGAAGCTTGTAATTGTTTGTCTACCTAAGAATATACACACTCCACAAAACAGTTGGCTACCATTACCTATCACATTTTATTTTGGGGGAATTTTGCTATGCTTAAATGATGCCTTGGATCATTAACCTAGTATTTTACTATGATGCTATGATACAATTTTATTACTGATGTTGCTTTGTGATAAAAGTCACATAGCTAAAGATACACAACAGATATTGTTAAAATGGACATGTTCACAATGATGTGCAGCCCTTAGGGCATCAAAGTCACTCTTGAAAAAAATATAAGCCATTGTGCATGTGACAGATGTCCGCTTTTTTCTTTTTTTTTTCCATTTTTTGCACAATCATACAAGGTAGAGAATGCTGGATGTGAACACATGCTCATGTACCTCACAGTCTGTAGACCTGCGCATTAGCTGCTGATGCCACAGAAGGACTCATAACACAGTTTTTGGAAGGCACACAGTAAAAGGTATAAACTGAGTATTGCGTTTAAAAATGCATATGGGTTCCCTTAAAAAGGAGTGTATCAACTTTGGTATCAAAATTCTGCACCTGTGAAAGGGTTAACAATAAGTACCATTGTTTAAATTGGTTTACTATCAAAACGTATGTCAGTTATGTGACTTTAAAAGTCGAAAGACACTTTTCTGAGTGGTGAAATTTTAAGTTGAAAAATGATGAATCCACAAAAGCGAATGCTAGTGTGCATTTACTCTTGTGGGTTCATTATTTTGAACGGAGATCACACTATAGTGGAGATTCTTTCACTATAGTGCGATCTCAGAGTTTGTATATATATATATATATATATATATATATATATATATATATATATATATATATATATATATATATATGTAGCAGGGGGTATGGGAGGCATAGCCCTCCATATGGTTATTGAAGGGCACCAGATGTCGAGGTAAGTTTGAAAAATGTCAGCAATTTGATTTCGAATTATTGACTTTTTTTGGTTCATTATTTTGATCGGCACTATCGTAAATTTCGACAATGTTTTTCAAATAAGTAATTACTTGCAAAAAACATTGTCAATATATTGATAATAAACTGTTTACATTACTATCTGTTGAGTAATTCATTCCTACCTGCTACCACTCCATTTTAATTAACACAGTACCAGAGTCAAACATGTACCTATGTGAAATCAATTTTCTGAAGACGTGTATTAACTGAAATTCTACACAGGCCTAACTTGTGTGACCATCTTTGAGGCAGGAGGTAACTCTTTATACTGGATATTCTGGGCAAAGTTGTTAGTGGTCTGAGGACTGGCTACCTATTGTCTGCATATAGGTTCATAGGTGCATAGGTTCATAGGTAAGTACTACGCTATCTGCCCAAGGGCATTTATAAGCCTAGCCAGAATGTGTTAGCTTTCGCCGCCCTCTTAGATTAGTTCCCTGTGCCTCGGTCCAGCAGAGCCATTAGTTCCCTGTGCCACTGTCCAGCAGAGCCACTGCAGTGATCCCCGCAGTAAATTTTCTGTTTCCCATCCACCTGTCAAGGTTTCTCTTGAAGAGTATTAGTGAGGGGCTCTGCCTGATGTATATTGGAATCCTGTTCCAAAGCATGGAGAGTCTCTGGGACAGGAATCTATCCCTCCAGCATGTCCTATTTATCATTGTGGTGAGGTTTATATCTCTAGAGCATGTGGCTGTCTGGGATTTGTTTTTTTTTAGGTGGAGCATGTCCATTAATTCTGGGTTGGACATGGCCTTGTATGTCAGGCAGAGATCACCTCTGAGTAAGCGGTATGCAACCAAGTACAGCTGGAGTTTCTTGAGTCGGGCTGCATAGGGCATCTGTCTGAGGCCAATAATCCTCTTTGTGAGGTACTTTTGTGTTTTTTCCAGCTGTTTCAGGTGTCATGTAAGGTACATCCCAAATGGGGCATTGTATTCTATGATGGATCTAATGAGTGAAGAGCAGAGAGGCACAATAACCTCTTTTGTTCTAGATGTGAACCCTTTTGTGATTAGGTAGGCCACATAGAAGGATTTTCCAACCACCTTGGCAATATGATTATCAAAGGAGAGATTACTATCTACTTGGGTCCCCAGATCCCTTATTACATTTTCTGTATTTAGAGGACTATCACCTATGTGGTAGTTCACGGGTACTTTATTTTTTCCAAAGGGGATGACTATGCACTTTTTGGCATTTAGCTTGAGGCTATGATTTTGACACTAGGTATCCGTCTCAGTGAGACCCTTCTGGAGGGTGTCTGTATCAGCCGTTGAATCAATTATGGCCCCTAGTTTGCAGTTGTCTGCGAACTTGGTCAGCCATAGTCCTTCTATGCTTGCCTGTACCTCTGAGAAGTATATACCGAACAGGAGGGGTCCTAGAACTGAGCCCTGGGGGATGCCACTTGTAACTGGTTTAGAGTTAGACATAGAGTCTGCAAGTCTCACCATGCAGGTTCTATCCATGAGCCAGTTGGCAACCCATCTCGTGAATAGGGGTTTATGTTCAGGCTGTTGAGCTTGTCTATAACACTAGAACGGGGAATTGTGTCAAAAGCCTTTGCGAGGTCTTGGTAGGCTGTGTGGACCTCCTTTCCCTCATCTAATGACTTAGTAAATGTCTCAAAGAAGTCCACCAGGTTTAGGAGGCATGATCTGCACTTAACAAAGCCAAACTGGGTAGGGTCCAAGGTTTGAAGGTTCCCAATGTCTCTGTTAATGAGTTCCATGATGATGCACTCCATAGCCTTGCAGACCAGGCTAGTCAGGCTTATAGGACCATAGTTCCCGGGGTCCATTGTGGCTCCACCTTTGTGGAGTGGGATAACTGTTGCTGTGCGCCACTTTGTGGGTATGTAGCCTGTAGAGAGGCTGAGTTTGAACAGTGTGTTTAGGTGAGGGGTTAGTTCATTTTGGAGCTCTTGTAAGACACAGCCTGAGACACCATCCAGTCCCACTGAAGCTGTCTTTTTGTCTTTGGATAGGGCTGTTTTAACCTGTGTGTCGGTGATTGATGGGGCCCTACATTCTTCTGGTATAGTTATGGGCCCTTTAGGGGGTGAGAGGGGGTGAAATTTTCACTTAACCTGTCTGCCAGAATGTTGGCAATATCAGTCGGTTCAGTGTATTTTGTGCCATTCTGCTCTAACTCAGAGCAGATCTGAGAGTTTCTACTTAGGTTCTTGAAATAGCTAAAGAATGCTTTGTGGTTATCTTTGGAGTCATTGGCAATTTTTCTTTTGAAACTAGCCTTGGATGATTTAATGAGGTATCATAGTTTCTTGCTGATACTGATCAGGGATGTCTTTCCTTCTTCGGATTTTATTCTTTTCTGTACTAGTTTCCTCTTTCTGTTGTATAGCTTGTTTATGGCAGGGGTCCACCAGACTGGTTTCCTTTTCTTGGAGGAGTGAGTTTTGGTTTTACTTGGAATAGCATGATTCATGCATTCCTGCAGATGCTCATAGAGTGCCTTTGTAAAGTTTTCAGCAGCTTGGACAGCATTGTCCTTTAGCATGGGGGCTGTGAACCTTTCCACCTTGGTCTTAAGTAACGTGGTTTGCTTTTGAAAAGTTTTTCACTGTGGTTTCCTTGATTGGGGGTGGGGCAGAATGTGGATAGCCAGAGTGATTAGTCTATGGTCTGATCTAACCAGCAAGGGGTTGACCTCTGGTCTGGAACACCGGTCGCCCATGTTGGTGATGACCAGGTCCAATATGTTGTTCCCTCTGGTGGGGGTGTTGACCAGTTGATCCAGGGCATTCGAGTTTATAAATTCTAGGAAGCATTGGGTAAGGGAGTTGGTATTTGAGTAGTTCTCCCAGTTTATGTTTGGGTAATTGAAATCACCCAGTATTAGGGTGTTTGGTAGGACCTTCATATTTCCCAGTGTCTCCAGAAATGCGGAATGGGGGTCCTGGGTCATGGTAGGTGATCTGTAGCAAGCTACAATTTGGATTGCAGTTTTGCCCATTTGATGGTTGCACATGGATGATCTCTGATGCATTGTGCTGTGCCACTAACCTGGAGGTGTGGGTATCCTTGATGAATATAGTTAGACCTCTGCTTTTTGTGTTTTGGTCCTGGTACTGTGGCCGAAAGGTATGGTATGAGTTATAGCCTAGTAATGCTGGGGTGCTCTCAGGAGCCTTAAACCAGGTTTCTGTAACTGCACAGATGTCAATGTTCTCCATACTGAGGAGTGCCTCAAGTGTGTGCATTTTGAGGTTTAGACTTCTGGCACTGAATAGCATTACCGTCAGTTTTTGGTTACTTGTGCTATTTTTGGTGGTGGGTTTGTCTTTTGAGCCTTGCCTAAAAAAGGCACTATGGGGGCGGCAAGAGCCTTGGCCAGTATTTGAAAGCCTAAGGGTGTCAGGTGCAAGCCATCTCTTGGGAAGCAATGTGGCTTGTTGAGCATGTCATCCCAGGCAGACAGATACTGGATCCCCTTTGAATGACACCAGAAACTTAGCCAATTGTTGAAATTTAGCATTTTTTCTTTATACTGTGGAATCATTCTTTGTGAGGGCAGGATGCTACTCAGGGTCAGGGTCATACTGGTCTGTGCTACATGATCAGAGAGCTCTTCCACGTCTCTTTTCATGTAGTCCAGGGAGGTATGTCTGAGGTCATTCACACCAACATGGACAATGACAAAGCCATATTTGGACTTGTTCTGGAGTGACCTGAGTGCTTGTGTTATGTGGCAGATCCTGGTGCCCGACAGGCAGCTAACTATAACCTTCTCCTTGTCCAGCCTAGTTAGTGGGACATCAGTGTGCCTGACTATAGAGTCGCCTATTACTAGTGTGTTGGGTATGTTATTTTGCCTTAAGGGCTGTAATTGCGTGGCACACTGATTATGTGAAGTATGTGTTTCATGGTTGGTGATGGGGTGTGGAGGTTGCTTGGATGTCTGCTTTGGAGGTCTCTGTTGCTTTTGGAGATTTTTATTTAGAGGCTCCGAGTATGTTTTCATGTATTCATGTGTGTTATTTGCCGGTGTTGGTTTATTAGGTCTATGTGAGACTGGTGCTGTGTTGCAAGTATTACCCTTCTCCTCTTGACTGTCAGTTCCAGTCTTGGGTTGAGAGAGCTTTGCCTCCAGTTTGGCTGCATAATTGCATCTCTCACATATATTAGTATTTGGCAGTAGGAGGAGAGGGTTGTCTGTGTACATGAGGCAGTTGTAAGATTGCCTCAAAATGCCCACATTCACCAGTTGGACTAGAGAGTACACCAGAAACTGTCCTTTGGACATGCTTGAATAGGTAGAGTAAGCTGTTTTTTCTGATTAGCTGGTGGGGACGAATAGAGAGCCTTGTCCTTCTGGACAGTATAGGGGGTCTAGTGCTAGGGTTAATTAGTGCTAGCTATGAGATTTAAGCAAGTGCTTGACTGTGAAATGAATGGTTTGAGTGCTAAAGTTGAAGGTTTGTCTAGTTCCAAGGAAAAAATTGAAGAGTAGACTTCACGGAGCCGAGAATAGTTTAACTCCAGCTAACCGGCACTGCCCGGTATGCAAAACAGCGCAAATGCGGTTTTTATAGCAGGGAAGTGAAAGAAATCGAAATTAGCCCAAAATAACCGATGAACTACTAACTTCTGGGCTGAAATCACTCCTCCAGGGACAGATAGGCTGCTCAAAGCTCCCCTCTCTCACAGGTGAACAGAAAAACTTCCTTCTATCCAAGTAAGGTATGGGCAACACAGAAACTTGTAACACAGCCCTGGATTCAGCAATAACCTGAAAACTGGACTATACTAGTTCAGAAAGGCAGGAAACAAGTATATATATATATATTTCAGAAAATAGAGCTGATACAATCAAAACAACACTTTAAATGCACAGAAACGGCTATCACACTTATTGTGTAGCCTATAACAGTTAAACAGATTATTTAAACACAAAAATGACTTAATTCAAGTGCAGGCAGCAAATAAGTACAATATGTAGCAATAACAAACTTTTTAAATCACAGAAGCTGGCGCTTTTTAGGCGAAAAGGCGGAATTAGTTAAGACAGCAAGAAAAGCAGAAAAATGATAATTACTCCAAAGTCTCTCTTTTGTCTCTCTGCTGCTGTAGACTCTGCAGAACATCTGGAAGGCACTTGCTGAGCAGAATACAAGCGCAAAAACTGTGCAAATGCAGTTTTTATAGCAGGGGAGTGAAAGAGATAGAAATTAGCCCAAAATGGTCAATAAACTACTAACTTCTGGGCTGAAACAACTCCCCCAGGGACAGATAGGCTGCTCAAGACTCCCCTCTCTCACAGGTGAACAATGAAACTTCCTTCTATCCAAGTAAGGTATGGGCAACACAGAAACTTGTAATACAGCCCTGGATTCGGCAGTGACCTGAAAACTGGACTATACTAGTTTAGAAAGGTGGGAAACAAGTATATATATTTTTTTCAGAAAATAGACCAGATACAATCAAAACAACACTTTACCGAATTAACCAGTTAAAAAGGTCAAAACTGAGCCCTGTTCCAGCAGTCTTCAATCAGACTAGTTCTAACTACAGTACTCCTGCCACTAAGGTACAGAGAAACCTTCTCCAAAAAAGACGGCCTAGATCAGTGCACAAGTTATACAAACAAAGCTAGATCCTGCAGGCCTGAATCTAGTCTATGCTACAGCAAACAAGGCATACCTATTTCAGAAAGAAACAGTTCAAGTAAGCATGCGCAATAAGCCTTTAACCAGAAATTCCCAGCTCAGAAGGGCAGAATCTAGCCTCTCCTCCCACAATAGTGCAGACCGCAAACCTTCTTAATGTAAAATAACTGGCCTGAAGCCCAAGTGCTTAACCCAGAACTAATGCACTTTTAGAATAACAGACGCTAAGCCTTCAATCAGCAGTTCCCAACTTAGAAGGATGTACGCTACCTGTCCTGCCACAACAGTGCAGACCACAAACCTTCTTAATGTAAAACAACTGTTTGAAGCCCAAGTGCTTAAACCAAAGGCCTTAGAAAAACAGTTACAATTTAATCAGGCTACTAACAAGCAGTAATAAAGGCAGCAGAATAAATTCAATTTAGTACTTTTTAGAACAGGAAAAAGCAAAATAAGGTAATAAAGTAGGAAGAAACACAAATACAGTAAAGCAGATGAAGTGGATTTTTTTTTGTGGAGGGAGGAAACAGAACAGATTAAGATACTATAGGGGAATGTCCTTCCCAAGTGCTCTCTTTGTACACAGCAGAGGAGCTGGGACTGGTAGGAGTATCTGAAATAAAAATATGATCTCACTGTACTCAGCTGAGTGAGCAAATGAGATGGGTCCAGGAGGAGTGTGCAAAAACAGATTTACATCAGGGGCAGGCAATTCCAAAGCCACCAAGATTAACACCACAACAGGAAACAGGGAGGGGAGTGGGGAAATAACTGCAGATAGACAGAGACACACAATATTTACTTAATCAAAGACACACAATATTTACTGAATCAAATCTTAAATAAGTGCAGAGAAAAGTATACCTAAATCAGCTTGTGTCCAGTTGATATATGCAGACAAGTGTCAGTAGCCAGCAACTCTGATTAAACTGATTACTAGAAATGTAACCAACACAGATTTTAATGCAAGCAGAACCCCCAGGCTGACACTAACACATGAATTTCAAAGCAGTCTAACAACTTTCAATGGGCCCAGATGGCTACACTTTTTCACACTTCAGGCAGCTAACTGCAGATAGACAGAAGCAATATTTACTGAATCAAAGACACACAATATTTACTGAATCAAATCTTAAATAAGTGCAGAGAAAAGTATACTTATATCAGCTTGTGTCCAGTTGCTATATGCAGACAAGTCTCAGTAGCCAACAACTCTGAATAAATGATTACTAGAAATGTAATGTGATGCCACAAAAGAACTTGCATAACAGCTTTCAGACAGCATACAGCTAAAAGGATAACTTGGGCAGGATGTTGGAATGCAGATGGGGTCCATTAAAAGGGTGAACCAAACTTAGATGAGGATTAAAACCTCTCACCTATGTTACTGTTATCCCTAGGTAGTCGCACATTTTACATCTCTTAAGTAACAAATACCTAAGTCCTCATCCTAGAACTGTGCGTTAACCTCTGAAGTCAAGAAGTCATACACAGTTGTCAGAAAGCACACACTTTAAGGGATACATTGAGCAGTGTGTGTAGAATGCACATGGCTTTCCTAAAAGAGTTTTTAAGGGGATTAAAATCCTGTATGTTACCAATAGGTTGAACTATCCACAACACATCTGTTGGATAAGCCAGTTATGCCTGTTACTATTTGCTAATGCACTCATACTAGGTAGACACTGACAGATATGAACACCTGCCTATCTAAGTTCATATTGTCTAGAGCTCTGCACTAACCAGTGATGCCACAGAAGAAGTCATATCACAGTTGTCTTGTCAGAAAGCATAAAGTTGAAGGGATGACTTGAGCAGTGTGTTTGAATGGATATGCTTTCCCTAAAAGGGAGTACAAGACTTGGGAGACCCTTCTCCCTGACTAACTGTTGCCACTACATTGAACTCTATACATCAGATTTGTTATATAAATCAATCCTACCTGCTACTTTTTGCTGATACACTCATACTAGATACAAATTGCCAGATTTGAACACCTACTTATCTAAGTCACCTCCTCTAGACTGCATTATCTGCTGACACCACAGGAGATGTTATATCACAAGTGTCAGGCAGGACATAGTTGAAGGGAAAAGACACATGTATGGAGGAGTGAGCAATGTGCTTTGTCACACAAATATTATTTATGTCTAGATCACAATTCACTACATCATATTGCACTAATAAGACACTCATCACCTGAGGAGTATATTAAACCACCAAGCCTGTTATAACAATAACTATGTCCTCATACTGATTTTAAAAGTAATTTTTGCCCTGCAGCAGGATTAAGAAAATTGGTGTGAGAGGCAGCACTGGAAAATGGCTGAAGGCAAATTTATCAGTTTTTGTCAAAGGGTGTCATGTGTCATTTATGGTTAAATTATTTTTATTGCTCAATGTCAAATGCTGGGCAACAGTGGAAGCTGCAACAGTAATTTGTTGTGGTATTCAGAAATGTTATGTTGATGTCTGCTGGGTGTTATATTTGTTACTTCACATGAATTGTTGTTTTACGGAATGAGATATATGTGTGTAAGATGTCACACAGTGGAGATTCACCCATGCATTCTTGACTGTTAATTTCCAGATCACTGCATTATGCATTATTTAAAGCAAATTTAGTGCCTATGTGTACATCACTTAAATCTTGTTGTTATGTATATACTATGTGTAGGATAATAACAAGGCAGACATGCAAATGATATTAATATTGCACTCATCAATACCAGTGTGAAAATATGTTAGTAATTGTGCAAAGTCAACAGACTGCACTGTGACACTGAAAAGGAAAATGTGAGAATCCTACCCTCAATTGCATATTACAGTACAACAACATTAACCCAATAAAGTTTAAACAAGTACAGAAGCCACTAACGTTACTTTTATTTGGTCAGAATCGCTTACTTAACTACACTGCTGCAAAGCTTGTTTGCACAACTGATGACAAAGTATTAGCTTATGCGTAATTATTTTTTGAGTTTTTGCCATAGAATGAAAACTAACAGTAGGCTGTGCTGCTCAATGCCAGGCATCATGCAAATGCTGAGGATAAAAATATAGATTTCTGTTTATCAACCATTTCTGGATGTGTGTGGTGTGTGAATCTATATTTTGACCAGAAAATAATGTTTGCAATGGGATTGACAAGACAGTAGTGAAAATGGGGATTGAGCAGAGAGTAGGATACTGGAGGAATAATCAAAAAGTGAGCAGGACGGTGGTGGAAGAATACCATATCTATCCACTTCTCCACAGCTAACATTTTATTTGTACAAAGAATTTGGGAAATTTGGTTAGTCACATCATAAAGGATGGGTGACAACAGTGTAATAATATTGTTTGACCAATTGTACCAAATCAAGTGTGTAATACACACACATATGCAAACTGGAAAGTTATGTATCAGTAAATCATTTTTTTTTTATTTATTTATTTATTTAATTATTGTTGTAGGACAGATTTTCTTTTCATTTTTTTAAGAGAGAGGAATGTTGGGGAAGGTGTTTAAGAATAAATTTAGAAATAAGAGAGATAGGTATGTACGGTACGTTAAGTAGCAGATGACATACAGGACATATAAGACAGACATGGATGGTGATAGACACATGGTGGGGAGCATGATTCATGTTAGGTATGGGACTTTAGAGGTGCATCCCCATCCAATGTGAATACAGTGGGTATCAAATCTTCACCCTCAGAACTGTCACCACTGTCTCCTTTCACAGACACTTGGATTATTGCAGGATGGTTTGGCAATTAATTGCAGGATTTTTTCCATATGACTGATGTGGGCACTGAGGCCTCTATCCTTAATCTCTTCCACCAGCCCTCTCAGCTCTTCTTGGGGGTACACCAGTACCGGGCACTGGGACCGAGCTATCTGATGCAGGTAGTGCAGTAGTTTTGTAGGCAATGCTAGCAGGTTGTAACCCAGAAGTGTTGGATGCCTGGACTGCCAGTGGTGGCAACACTGGACAGCCACCTGTATAGGAATGACAGTCCCAGCTGCTGTGATTCGTCTAGTTCCCCGTGTTAGTGGTTGTAATGCAACAGGAATGATTCTTCAAATGCAATGAAAATTAATTCAATAAATAAATAAAAAGACTACATGATAGAGATAAAGAGGGTGGGGAGAGACAAAACAGATAAATACATTATAAATATTGTAATTTTAATATGGCCCAGTTACTACATATTCCATATACATTTTTAACATTCTTTACATCCATCTATGAGTTTGTGAGTTCATAAATTGCTCTTACACTAATGGTATAATTTTCTTCATTCTCACAATTATATTTGCTTTACAAAAAGTATGAGTATTTGAAAGCTAGATGTGGAGAACATTTCATTAAATATATATTGGAACTAAGTACATATACTATTCTATATTATGATTACAGTGGCTACATAATTTATGTTGCCTAGAATTGAACCCATAGACATATCCGTTTATCGAACCATTGACTACTGCAAAGTTACATGAGCTAATTATACAGGTCTATACAATTTGTAAATGCAGGTTATGCATATTCATGTAATTGCCTGACAAAAAGTTATGGATTGATGTCCAGGTAATTAATAACCTATTTGTAAAATCAGTGCTATTATGAAATGGCAGGCAGTAATACCTGAACCCATAGTTGCTCCATACCTCCCTGAGGCACTACATTCTTTCTTGGTGTGTCCCCTGGTTTCCTTTAGTCACTGTAGAAGCTACACATAGTAGAAAAAAAATAATGAACACTTGTTTGCATTGCCATGTCATGGTTTGTATTGCATGCTTGTGGATCAATATACTTACACAGCTGGTGTGAGTTGTGGGACCTATAATATTCCTCTCATTTGCTATCTAAGTCACTATATTATTATTTATCCCTGATCCAGTCTGTGAGGAAGCTTGTGGTAACTGCCCCTGGCCATTTTCAAAAAAAGGGAGAACCACTGTTGCTTGGGCCAGATGGGAGACACCACAAGGATCTTGGGGGATTCTTCCTGAATCTTCAGAAGTGTCCTGAGTATCAGCAGAAAGGGTGAAAAAGCATAAAGTAACATTCCTGTCCAAGGAAAAGAAAATACAGCTGTTGTCAGGCCTTCTTGTGTGGAGTTCTGGAGCTGAATCATGCCAGCTGGTTGTTCAGACAGGAGACAAATAGGTCTACTTGAGGAACTCCCCACAGATGGATCAAATCTTGGAAAGACCCCCAATCTAGTTTTCAGCCACAAGTGTTTGGCCTTGTCCTGCTCAACTTATCTGCCACACAATTTTTCTCTGACAGAATGTAGGGTGCCTGTACAGTGAGATTGCACTGGGAAGCTATATCCCAAGCTAACATGCCTAGTCTAACAAGGGGGTCATGGGGATAAAAAGGTGGTACACACAGCCTACCTAGACCTTGAAAAGGCCTACGACACCATTCCCCATTCTGGTATTATAGACAAGCTCACCAGCCTGAACATAAACCCCTACATCACAAGATAGGTTGCCAACTGGCTCATGGACAGAACCCACATGTTGAGAGTTGCAGGAGCTAGGTCCACCTCTAAACTGGTTACAAGTGGCATTCCCCAGGGCTCAGTCCTAGGAACCCTCCTGTTCGGCATATACTTCTCAGGGAGTTGAGTGCCTTAATCAAGGCAAGAATCTCTTTTATATGTATATACTTGCATCAGTCCTTGGTGTTTCACACACCTTGCACTTTTATACCTCTTAAAACTGCCCCAGTAAGCAAAGTCCAAAGTGTCTGTGGTGATTGACTGCTTTGGAACAGGGAGAGAAAAGTGAAGGCCTGCATTTAAGGGTGCTTCTTCCTCCAACAATGATTTCCCTTCTGAAAAAGAAACAGCTCTCCAATTTGAAAGGCCAAAGGAAGTAAGTGCTAGGAGTAAGAGACTTGAGATACCATTGTATCTTTATTATGTGGAGTCTTACCATGGGATGATGACACTCATAGACGCAGTGAGACCTAAAACCCTAAGGTATTCACTCACAGTGACTGAAGTCTGAGTAGAAAATCTTAGAAATAGCTTTAGATATAGATCCATTTTTCCTGTGGAAGAAAAGCTCTTTGAACTGAGGTATCTAGCTAACCCCAGGAACACAATCCTGTGTGAAAGAGTCAAAAAAGACTTTTAAATGTTCTCTTATAATCTCTGCTTGTGTAAGAGATCTATCACTATGTGAGAGATTCCTGACACTTTGAAAATGACTGCAAAGATAAGCAAGTCATCTAAATATGGAAAAAAATGCGGATACCATGTAGCCTGCAATGAACTATAACTGGAGAACAGATCGTGGGATCCAGACACACAGAACCTTAAGAAACACCTGATGACTGGATGAATATGGATGTGATGATAAGCATCTTTTAAAATCTACAGTTACTAGGAAACTTGAATGTTTAAGAAAAGGTAACAGGTTTTGAAGTGACAGCATTTTGAACTTGGGCACTATCTCTGATAGGATTAGGAAAGAAAGATCCAGAACTGGTCTCCAAGCAATTTTTTTTCTTTCTTTGGCACTAGAAACATCCTTGAATAAAAACTTTTTCCAACCTGAGAAGGATGAACTAGTTCTTTCACTTTATGTGACAGCATGTTATAAAAACAGGTGGAAATAAAAGTCTTTCTGGTAGATGAGGGAACACCCTCTGGAAAGGAGGAATTTCCTATCACTGCTATCTGTGACTTTGATGAATGATCTCCAAAAACTATTTGCCTGAAGCTATATGTTATCAAAGAGAAAAGTGAATATTCAGACTTTATGGAAGGGAAAATTGTCATTCCGGCTTGTTGGACTGTCTTTCATTTTTTTTTTTTGGAAGGGGGAGGGGGTCCTGAATTTGTTTTTGGAATCCCCTTGCCATTTCTTCTTAAATGTCTGTTTACCTGCATTTTGTTGAGATTGTTTATTTATTTATTTATTTATTGCCAAAATTGGATGAGGTATTAGAGAATCCCTTAGAAAATTTATAAAAGGAAGGCTGAAAAATCTTAGAGATTCCCTGCATCCACTTACCCCTCTCAACACACTTTTTCATCACCTCTACAACAGAGAGGCAAAAAACTAAATCTCTCTGCAAAGGAGAATTTAAAATATTATGTTTAACATCATCTGGAGGTTCTGAGATTGGCAGTAACTACATGTTTAGCAGCAGTAGGATTAACTAAAGCTATAGCTGCTGAGCCAGGTTTGGGAAGAGTATATAAAAACTTAAAAAAGACTGAGGAACTTTAAACATCTTATCTGCCTTTTAGGGGCAGCTGGTTGAGTATCAGGAAAATTGCAGGCACTAACATGCATCCTCCAATGGTGGCAGGGCTGGATTAATATGTGAAGGTTCTAGAAATTCCTTTTGTAATGGACTGAAAAAGCTTAGAGTTCTCCCACTGAAAACACTGGACAGTCTTCAATTAGTCTCACAGAAAGAGAAACCCCCACAGGAAGAATCGGAAATGGAGCTCACCTGAGTCTGAATCAGAAATCTGAAGAGAAAACTCTGAATCTGTCCCTTCATCTTTCTGTCCAGATTCAGCATCTTGAATATCTTCAGGAAAAGTGGTATCCTTTTTTCTTTTACCAAAAACTATTTTATAAGAAGGATCAGTAGTCTGAAATAACCCTGAGCTAGAATCAGTAAATTATTCCTGTTCAAGGAATTTTGAGAAGGAAGAGTAGATGCATGTTTACTCTTGTGTTTCTTTTTGATTGGAAAAATGGGGCCAACAGTGTTATTAATGGCAACAGGAGCTGCAACAGGGATGGGCACAACATTTTGACAAAAAAGGGAAGACTTCCCTGTTCCCTCTCCCAGTACTGATGAGATTGGCTCTCATTTGCCCACTGAGGAGAGCTCAACAGCCACAGAGGATACATCTAACCCCTGGTCCATTGTGGCTGTAGGTGCTACACCAGAGGGATCAAGGGTAAAAGGTGAGGGGTCTGAGGTACAGAAAATAGCCATAGCAGAGCCACCTATCTGAGGCTGAGGCAGATTGCTAAACTTGTTATCATGGCAAAGACTGCTTGCTTAACTTTTTCTTTTTGGGGCTATGAGAAGGACTGACTATGGGACCTGTATTCTTCCCTTATAAGGCCAATTATTGAGTACAATGCCCCCTTCAGGATGTACCTCACAAAGCTCATGCAGCAGCTGGAAAGACCACATAGGTTCCTCACCAGGAGAATCCAGGGCCTCAAACATCTATCCCATGCAGAGAGGCTAAAAGCCCTGTCCATTGACTCAGTTTCATGCAGACTCCTCAGAAGTGACCTCTGTCTGGCATACAAAGCAATCTCAGACTCCACCTTGATGGGACTGCTGCATATCTGCAAGTCAAGCTCCACTTGAGTAACCCGCATGTGTGACCTCAACATGGTCTGTGACATCAATAGAACTTGCTGGCATTCAGATTTGTGTCCCAGCGACTTCCCCATCTGTGGAATTGACTCCCTCTCCACATCAAGCAGAGTACCTCATTATCCCTTGATAAGCACAACCTGGATAACTGGATGGGAAACAGAAAATAAACACCTTGGATTCCATCTGTGTTCCTGCTGGATAGGGGCTTTGGGTGCTGACTTGTCTAAACATGGGCTAAACTCTTGGCTAGACTTATAAGGGTCTCAGGGCCAATAGCCTAGTAACTTCCTATGATCCTATGATCCTATGACCAACAGTCTATTCTATGGCCAAGCCAAAATGGTGACTCTTTCCAGTGAAAAACATGCAGAAGAAGTCAGTAAATTTTAATGTTTTTGAAAGTCACCTTTCACAGAAAAACAGTAAGAAAAAGCACTTTTAAATAGTTTCCCATCCCCCAAAATTAAAATAAAAACAATTTCCCCACAGAAAAAAATGTTTTTAAATACTTTAAACAGCTTTTAAACTGACAGGAAGAAATAAGTGCTCACATTTAAAAGTGCAATGTAGTTTCAGGGCAGTATAGTAAAACACAAAATCCTAGCTTTAATTAAACTTTCCTGAAAAGAAAAGTGATATCAACAAACAATTTTTATTAAAAAGAAAGTTTTTCTCCCCAGTGTAAACTTTTCTGCCCAGCAAAGAAATAACACAAATCAACCACTGATCCTCAAAAATCACAGAGGAGCATACTCTTCAGTGTCAGGAAACCTCTGAAGGGCTTGGCACCCAAACTTGTCTTTTTAGTCAGCTTAGCTCAAGCTGATTAATGGTTTGGGCATCTGGAAGGTGCTCTGAAACTTTGGAAGCTTGCTGGCTGTTATATCCTTGCAGGATATAACCGATATAGCTTAGGCTACTGCAGCAGTGATCAATATGAAGAACATGTGTTAATACCAGCGGATAGCTTACATTATAAGTTTGCAAATTGAGGAATACAATTGTGTATGTGACTAGTATATTTCCAGGCATGCACAACTGTGTACATGACTGGAAATATATATATGTTTGATGGCCATGTAACTATTGCACTATACAATGTTCCTTTACTGGAGTAATAATTTGAGGTAAAAATAATTTTATGATTGCATTGTTTTAATATTTTCAAGTTAACTGATATGTAATGAAGCCAGACTTATTTGCTCGGTCAATGGCAAAGTGATACCATGTGCATAGTTATTTTTTGAGATTTTGCCATAGGATGTGCAGAGACATTTCTCTACAGCCATTCCTGACCACTGACATTGCTCTATGACAACTGTTGTGCAAATTATTACAATGCCATTTTTATGTCATAACACTTTCTTTGCCCATGTGTATGATGTGCTGTTATTGTAACTGTTTGATGTTAGGGAAAGTATTGAGGAAAAGGACCAACAGAATGTACAAGGGTGATAACCTCACATGACTATTACTTCAGAGTGAACGCGTCAGCTGTGTGCATTGTTCACACATGCGTTGACAGCTGTGTTGCTGTGATCTTTATACTGAACTACAGTAGTACCCTACTAGTTCTGTTTTCTGATGATATTTTACATGTACTATTTATTCCACAGCTTGTACACAACAGTGCGCTATTATTATAATTAGTGATATGAACACTCTGGGTGACACATAGGTCACATTATCATGTTTAGCAGTGACAGTAAACAATTTCATTGGAACATAACCATTTTTATATTGCATGTGCAGCTTACAATAAAACAGAAGGTATCACATAAAAGTGTACTTTCACTCGTGGATTCAAATCTTGCTAAAAGGAACTTTGAACAAACTAGAACAGAAAACCACAATGGAAGCAAAAGTGACAGTTGATCAGGCAGAGCACGGATTTATTTGTTTAAAAGTAAGCGCTTTCGGTAGGGAAGTTTTCCCCACCTTCCTCAGACTTAAACATTATACAAATGATACTCTAACATTTAAATAGTAAGAATTAAACCATTAATTAATCAATTTAGTATGCAAACAACAATTACTCAATCAAGCCAACCTTACCAGCTTTTTGTTATAATATAATATATTGCAAGCTGGAAGGCTCAAACACATACTGAAAAACATTTTAAAAGACTTTTAAAAACATTTCTAAAGGGCATTTTAAACAACATTATTAAACAACATTATTCAACATTAAAAACACATTTTATATGCACCAATGACCTTTCCCTATTCTTTGCCAAAGTGTATAATTCTCCTATTTCAAATTTGTTAATATTAAATATTTAATATAATAATTTTAATATATTTCTACAAATTATGTTTACATTATTAATTTATGTATCTAAATTTTTATTTTTGTTTTTATTTTTATTTTTATTATTATTAATATTATTATGCAGCAGTAACAAATAGAGCTGGAGCTTAATTTAAATCTTGAAGCAAACCATAAACTAATAAAAAATTTTTAAAACTGTTAAAATGTATTAAGATGTTTAAGTTATTTAAATGTTTAAATATTGAATGCTAAATGTTAAAACATAAAAATAAAAATAACAATTGATCTAAAAGACTGTTGAAAAATTATTATTAAATTCTACCTTTTCAATGCTTTAAGCTTTAATATACATTTAATTGATACGACTTCATTTAATCCTGGTGGTATATAGGATGCTGTACGGATTTGCCAAGCAACCTCTTGCTCTTCTAATAGTAATTGCCATGGTCCCCCCCTAATCTGTGGTTGTACTTGATGTAGTATTGTAAATTCAAAGATGTGAGTGGGGTTTTGGCTAACATGTTTTGCCAGTGCATTATTCATATCTCCATTATTCATGGCATATACATGTTCATATGCATAGAGCCACATAAACTACTCCTTTGGAGTTACAATTATATTTCCCTTTGATTAGATAGTTGTTGTCAATTATTTTGATTGATTTACACGTCCCCATATATCTACAGAGGGAACACATTCCACATTTAAACATCCCTAATTGTCTCCCTTGTGTTGGTTCTTTGATGCTTTCCAAAAGTTCTTTTAAGTTATTCCCTCTTTTGTAAACAAAACTTGGTATCTCCCCAAATGTTTTGATAAGCTGTTGATCATCAGCAAACAGTTTCCAATTTTTGGAAATGATATTTCTAATAGACTTAAAGTCGAGACAGTATGTGAATAGAAAAGAAATATTAGAACATTCTTCCCTATTTTTAGAGGTGACCTGCATTATGCCTCCCTTTAGTAGAGGTTCAAAATGATGTGTTTCCCTCTTATGTAGAACTTCCTGTTTGATTTGGTCTACAAGCAAATGTGGATATCCTCTCATGAGAAACATAGATTGAATTTTATCACATTCGGCCTCAAAATCACATTGTTCTGACACCATTCTAGCCGCACGGACAAATTGTCCCTTGACAACGCTTCTTTTTTGATACAGGGGATGTGAGCTAGTAAAATGCAAATAATTGTTCGAAAAGGTTGACTTCCTAAAAATAGTTGACTTAAATTTGTTAGCTTCATTATCTTTGCTAATTTTAACATCCAGGAAAGTTATCTCTTCAATTCCTGTAGAGAATGTAAACTCAAGAAAGTGGGTCATTTGTGATATACTCTCAATAAAATTCGATATAACATTAAGTGGTCCCTTCCATAAAAAGAACATGTCATCCTGGTACCTAGTATACCAGGTGACATGTTCTTGATATAGGGCATTTTTAAAAAGCAGCTCAGATTCCCAATAAGCCAATACACTATTGGCAAAAGTACAGCCACACGGTGATCCCATGGCAATGCCGGTAGTCTGTAAGAAAAATCTATTCTTAAACACCAGGAAATTATTTTTTAAATATAATATCCAATAAAGTTTCAACAAGCCGCATTTTGTCATTTGGTGCCCCTTTACTGAGCATAAAATCAACTGTCCATGTTATCCCTATCTCATGTGGGATGACTGTATATAAATCCTTGATGTCAACCACTAGAAAGATCAAAGAAGGTTCATATGGAATTTTGCTGATGTTTGAAAGGAAACTCCATGAGTCCCTGCAAATATGACTTTCTCGTTCCAGTAATGGCTTTAATATGTTGTCCACCACCTTAGCACATGCATAAGTTATAGACCCCCTCCCATCCACTATTGGTCTGAAAGGGGGGTTCACCAAATCTTTATGTATTTTGGGTGTGCCAAATAAGGTGGGGATTTTAGGTGCTGACATGGATAAATAAAGATATAAGTCATGATCAATGCTTCCTTCACCCAGCAAATCTTCCAAAATGTTCTTAATTCCATTATAAGCTACATTTATTTCATTAATGCTGGATGGTGAATAAATGTCAGACTCTAAATATTCCAACATTTTGCTTTCATATAAATATTCATCCATGAATATCAGTCCCGCAATCATTCAGTAGTTTGATGAAGGCCAACTCCTCATTGGTTACGTTACGGGGTAATTGATTTGACCTCCTAATAGAACGTTGGTTATTAGCAGCAGACATTGCCCTCAAGTCTAGTTCACATAATTTTTCAAAAATATGTAAAGTAGGATTTAAAGGGGGATTAAACACACTAGAAACCCTATGTGAATTAACCAGAGAAGGCATATTGCCTGATTCAAATCTTGCTCCCATTGCACTGTCATTCAATACGTACTTCATTATCATGTGAGCCATTCGGTTATTTTCAGATAATGTACTTTTCTGCATTAAGTAATGTCCAATATGCTAAGTGGGGTGCAATGACAGCAGTCTTGTTTGCACAACTGACAGTTAAGTCTTTGCTCATGGAAAATAATGTTTTGAGTTTTTGCCATAGGCTATGAGCTGCCATCCCCATCATTGATGCACAATAGAAACCAAAGAAATAATAATTATCAACTTTGTGGGTTTTTACAAGTAAAATATTTATACTAATGATCCCTACTTTCACTTAGATGACACCTTCACAAAACTTGAACACCGCACCTATGGCATTACAATGACACATTGATATCAGGAACATGTTGTGACACATGAACATTTAAATGAAAAAAGAAAAAAGGCAACTACATGTGATTATGGTAGAAACAATTTATCTGCAAGTAAAGAGTTACTGATAGCAGTTGTTTGTATTACTTCATTGCTGCACGCATGTGGAAGGAATATCTTAATGGCTGTCATAAGTATAAACAAGTTTTTTAGCGTATATAAGCTGTAGGTTTCAGCCACATTGTTCATAGGTTCATAGGGCCTCCCAATAAAAATATTTTTCAGAGGTCATCCCCAGGGTGAATTTTCTATTTCCCATGCAATCATTAAGATTTGCTTAAAGAGTGCTAATGAGGAGCTTTGTTTGATATAGATAGGTAGTTTGTTCCAGAGTATCAGAAGTCTCTGGGACAGGAATCTATCTCTCCAGCATGTCCTGTTTACTGTAGTGACAAGGTTTAGATCCCTAGAGTATGTAGCACAGATGGATTGGGGATTTCTTTAAGTGGAGCATCTCCAACAGCTCTGGGTTTGACATAGCTTTGTATGTTAGGCAGAGATTGCCTCTGAGTAGGCAATATGTGATGGAGTAAAGCTGGAGTTTTTTGAGACGGTCTGCATATGGCATCTGTTTGAGGTTGGTAATCTGCTTTGTGAGGTATTTCTGTGGCCTTTCCAGTTGTTGTAGATGTCTTGTGAGGTACATACCAAAAGGGGGATTGTACTCTATAATGAGTCTAATGAATGACGAGTAAAGGGGAGCAATGACGTCTTTTTTCCTGGATGAGAAACATTTTGTGATGAGGTGAGCCATGTAGAAGGATTTCCTGACTACTGTGGCAATATGATTATCAAAGGAGAGAGAACTGTCCACCTGTGTCCCAAGGTCTCTTATCACACTTTCAGTGTTAAGTAGACTACCACCTATGTGGTAGCTCATGGGTACAGAGTTTTACCAAAGGGGATGACACTGCACTTTTTGGCATTGAGCTTGAGGCCATGGCTTTGACACCAGGCATCTGTCTCTGTGAGACCGTTTTGTAGGTTGTCCACATCATTAGAAGTTTCTATTATGGCTCCTAGTTTGCAGTCATCTGTGAACTTCATTAGCCAAAGACCTTCTGTGTTATCCTGTACTTTAGAAAAGTAGATACCAAACAGGAGAAGACCTAGGACTGAACCCTGTGGTATTCCAATTTTCACTGGTCTGAAGTCGGATTACAGTCTGCTACTTTCACAGTGTGGGTTCTGTCAGTGAGCCAGTTGGCAACCCATCTTGTGACATAGGGATTTACACCTAGTTTAGTGAGTTTATCTATAATTCCAGAGTGGGGGATGGTGTCAAAAGCCTTGGCGAGATCTAGATAGGCTGTGTGAACCACTTTACCCTCGTCTACGGCTTTGGTGACTGCTTCAAAGAAGTCTATCAGGTTTAGGAGACATGATCTGCCTTTTACAAACCCAAACTGGGTGGGGTCCAGAGTTTGGAGATTACCAATGTCCTTTTGTGATTCATGGTGATACATTCTATAGCCTTGCAGAACAGGCTCGTTAGGCTAATGCAGTGGTAGCCTGAGGTGCGACTATGAATGAACATGGTGCTTAGGTCGGGTGCCAGTTCATTCTGCAGTTCATGTAGAACACAGACTGGGATGTTGTCAGGTCCCATAGATGCTGTGTTCTTGGCTTTGGAGACTGTGGTTTTTACCTATGCAGCCGTGATTACAGGAACTTTGCATTCTTGCGGTATAGAGATGAGCCCTTTAGGAGTTGAGAGGGGGGTAAAGTTACCACTGAACCCATCTGCCAGGATGTTGGCAATGTCAGTTGGTTCTGTATATTTAGTGCCATTTTGCTGTAACTCAGAGTAGATCTGAGTGTTGCCATTGAGATTCTTGACATAGCTATAGAATGCTTTGTGGTTGTCTTTAGAATCAGTGGTTATTTTGTTTTCGTAACTAGGTTTGGAGAATTTTCTGAGGGATCTCAGCTTCTTACTGAGACTGATCAGGAAGTTCCTCCAATCATGGGATTTTACTCTTTTTTGCAACGGTTTCTTTCTTCTGTTGTAGAGTTTGTTTATGGCAGGGGATCACCAGATTGGCTTCCTTTTTTTGGAGGATAGCATCTTAGTTCTGTTAGGGATAGCACGATCCATGCACTAGTGTAAGTGCTTATAAAGTGCATTTGTGTAGGATTCTCCAGTCGTACCTCTATTATCCATCTGCATGGGTGTCATGAAGTTTGCCACTTCTGTCTTAAGAAGTGTGAATTTGGTTTTGGAGAAATTTTTTACGGTGGTTTTCCTAATGGGGGGTGTAAGCGGGATGTGGATGTCTAGGGTGATTAGCTTGTGGTCAGATCTGACCAACGAGGAATTTACCTCTAGTATGGAACACCAGTCACCCATGTTGGTAATGACCAAGTCTAGGATATTGCTGCCCCTGGTGGGGGTGTGGATATGTTGATCCAAGGCACTTGAATTTATGAATTCCAGAAAACGTTAAGCAAAAAAGTTGGTACATGAGTAGTTTTCCCAGTTAATGGTGGGGTAGTTGTAATCGCCCATTATTAGGGAGCTGGGTTGTACCCTAATATTTTCCAGTGTATCAAGAAATAAGGAGTGTGAATCCTGGGATATGGTGGGGGATCTGTAGCAAGTTACAATTTGGATTGCAGTCTTGCCTAGAGTTAGTTGCACTTGGATAATCTCGGATTTATTATGCTGAACAACTAGCCTGGAGGTGTGGATATCCTTAATGAATATGGACATGCCTCCGCCTTTAGTGTTTCAGTGCAGGTTAGGTAGCCGAAAGGTATGGTATGAATTATAGCCTGGTAATGCAGTGGTGCTCTCTGGAACCTTGAACCAGGTCTATGTCACTGCACAGATGTCGATGTTCTCCATTTTAAAGAGTGCCTCGAGTGAATGCATTTTGAGGTTTAGACTTCTAGCATTGAGTAGCATTACCCTCAGATTTTGCTTGCTTGTACCTGTTAAGGTGGTGAATTTGTCATTTGAAGCTTGCCTAAAAAAGGCACTATAGGGGTGGCAAGAGCCTTAGCCAGTATCCGGAATCCCAACGGCGACAGGTGCAGGCCATCTCTGGCAGCAATCTTCATTGTATGTGTGAGATGTGTGTGCACGCACCTTACATTATTTTACAAAATGTTGACAAATATGTGCATGATGGCTCAGTCATAACTAAGTAAATATAACTTAAAACTTGCTTAATACATCATTGACCTAAGCAGTACTGCTAAAGAGGCAAACATACAAGGCATTAGCTAGCCATAATTCTTGTAATCCCCACTCTTGAACTGCTCAGGCATGTGCATTTATTTATTTTTATTTATTTGCAGTTTGTTTAGCAGGATAGTCCATTGGGCCACAAGGAACCCATTTTCAGTGGAGTCCTGGGGAGATAAGCTCCATTACATTGCAAGTATAAAAAGTTTCAGAATTAGAAGATTACTGGATAATAACTTTTACAAATTTTACAAAACAGTTATCAGACATTAGAAAGAGAATACATGATAATAACAGTTACAATAACTTAGCCTGTGATACTTTCCATTATAATCAAAATAAGGTAACAAAAAAAAGAATGCAAATTCCTTCTGGAGATTATGTGCTGAAGGAGGTTATTAGAAGATATGTTTGGGTGTTAGGATGTTATGTAGGAAGAGAGCTATTATTAGATATGTTAGGTAGTGGGAATATTATAGTAAGATCTTATGTAGGATGAGAGCAAGAGCATTCCCATTGTGAGATTAGGTGTGAGTGAAGTAGAGTTTTAAAGAGATGGGGACTGTTAGTGGTACAGATAACAGGTGAAGAGAATTCCAGTGACATGCTAAGCAGAAGGAAAGAAGATGTTTGCCTGGAGGATGGGCAGGTTTATGTAGCTCGGTTAAATTTTGGAAGTTAGATTGGAGGCATCTGTTTGGACGATGCATTTTGAAGGTATAGGCAAGGGAGGGACAGAGACAGGGACAAAAAATAATTTTGTGCGCCTGGATAAGTTGGATGTAATTAAGATAATTGGGGGGGGGGTTCAAGCCAATTCAGTTGGTGCAGGTAGATGCAGTGATGGGTATTGGATCAATGGCTAGCTGCAAATTTTGAGATTTTATAGTAACAGGAGGAGAGCTTAGATTTGAGAGAGGATTGCAGATTGGTAAGGATAGAGGCACCATACAGAAGGGAAGGGATGAGGTATGTTTTGGCAAGAATGAGTCTGTTGAAAGAACAGATAATTGTCTGCATATTGGATGAGGTTTGGATGAGGGCATCAAGGTTTCAATTTTAGAAGAAGGGACAGAGTTACTTTCAGTGCGTTTTGTTTTCCAGGGAGAGAAGGAGTCTAGCAGGTTTAAGAAGGTTACATTAAAGTGGGAGACAGCATTTTCCAGAGGTAGAGTTTTGAGTGGGTTTCAGTTAATATTCTTTAGTGCATTGGGGAATGCATTGGGGTTAAAGTTTTTTAGATACTGAGAAGAGGTGTATGTGTGAGAATGTTGTAGGAGGGTGGGAAGGCGATGGGCAAAAGTGGGAAGGTGATCACCCAGAGGGTCTGAAAGGGTACAACTATTGGAGAAGTAGTGAGGATGGGAAACTAGGATCCAATGTAGGGTACTACCACAAAAGAAGTCTTTGGAAGGTCTGGTTAATAAGTTGAGTGAAGTTAAAAAGATTTATATTTAGAGAGTTAGTATGAGATTTTATTGTGTCCCAGTTAATATTAACATCCCCAGGATTATAGTTTCATTAGTGATATTGGTTGAGAGCCAGGAGAGAATGCCCTCAATTGTCTCCAGGAGGGATATAGAAGGTGGTTATACAGATGATTTTGTGTTTGTTTACCTGAAGGAGGGATAGAAGTAATTCAGCATTACCAAATTTGGGGATAGGTTTGGAGTAGGGGATCACTGAGAGGGATGAGGAGTAGAGAAGAGCTGCACCACCTCCTTTTTATGTGCTCTGTCATTTCTGATAATACAGTAGTTGTGTGGAGTTAATTCAGTGTTTTTATGTGTGGTTTAGGCCAAGTTTCAGAGATGGAAAGAATGTCAGATTTGTTATGGAGAAGCCAGGCATGGAGGTTAGGGATTTTATTGCATATGCTTTGAGTGTTCAATGCTGTGAAGTAGAGGGATCTACTAGCTGAGTTGGGAGGAGAGGATGGGGAGAATGAGATATGTGAAGGAGAGGGGCCTAGGTTTGGGTGTATGTCCCCAGATGTAAGGATAGAGGTAGAATGGAGAATGTAGGAGAAGAGATATTTAGGTTGTTTAGAGTATGATTTCAAGGTTGTATAGATAGATGAGAAGGGCATGTGTGCAGAATAGTGTTTTTGTGGTAGGGTATGAGTTTATAGGTAAAGAGCATAATGTTATTGTGAGAGTAGAGGTTAGGGGAAATGGAGATAGAAGAGTGTGTGTGCTGTGAAGAGGATGAGATAGTTGAGTGAAAAGAGGGAGTATGATTGGTGTATAGAGGTATGGTAAGATAGTGTAAATAGGATAAGGGGATAAGAATGAGTATTGGTGGAGGAAGTTGGCGGTCAGTTTAAGCTAAGAAAGTGTTGGGAAAGGGTGAGGTGTTGTTGTAATACAGTGTGAGGAGGTGGAGTAGATGTAAGGTTTGGATTGGAAGGAGGACTAATAAAGTGATTTTGGGTGGGAAGGGTAGGTTAATTAGTTAATGGAGGAAAAGGGTATGGTCTAGTAAGTATAAGAGTAAAGGTGCTGGGGCGGGTGGGATATGGTGGCAGGGTAGGGGAGCAGAGTGAGCCTGAAGGGCGAACGGAGTGGGTAGAGCCAAGGAGAGGATGTTGCCTACCAGAAACAATCAGTGGACTGGGGAGTAGGCAGTGAGCATGCAAGCAAGATAAGAGTATACTGGGAGGCAGCTATGGGCTTATTTAGAGCTAAGAGCCAAGTATGGAGAGAAATCACAGAAAAGCTTAGTTTAGAACACAGGTTAGTGCTATTTGGAGGAAAGGGCTAAAAACCAGCAAGGTAATACTGCCACCTAGTGTCAAAGATAGTAGTTGTAATTAAGGATGCAAGATGAGAAAAAGTGGAGGCTACAGGGGCAATGAAGACCGCAGCAGGCTGCTAGGGACGCACAAGGGGCACTACACAAGGGTATTAAGTAAAAACAGTACAGATACAATAATAGATACTTCACATACATTTGTAGGTCTTGGGAAGCAGCACAATAAGCTGTGTAGGTATTGCTTTGTTGCGTTCCAGTAGTCTTTATATCAGAGATGGTGAAACTAGGCGATTTAGAGGATAAACACCTTGGGGTGAGGGATGCAAGGCTTAGTAAGCAATGGGCGATGCTAGCAGCCTACAGCAGGAGAGGACAGGTAGACATGTCATTGTGTAGGTGCTATGTTTACCTCCTCAGCACTTCAAGAAATTTGAGTGATTCAGAAATGATAATGAGCTGAGAGTTAATTAACATATTATACATGCCAAGAGGAATTTATATATACCATATAAGCGATGGATGCTTACTGAATTTCCACTGTGCTAAGGAAGATTGGCTTGTTTCCCAAGCTCTGCAAAACAAAATAGTGGCAACAGCTTTGATTAGGTCTACAAAATCTATTGTTGGAAATGTTTCAAGGTATCTATTGCTCATGCTAGCAACAACCTGCTCAGAAGTCCACAGGACAGCAAAGACAGTTGGAGGGAGTACTTCCTGCAACCTTTGAATGAAGAAACCCCACAGAGGCTGCATTGCCCCAGACACAGCTTGCAATGAGAGAAGAGTACCATAGAAGAAGTAAGAGCAGCGCTAAGGAAAATGAAGTTAGGCAAAGCAGCAAGCTCAGATACAGTCACAGCAGATATAATAAAGATGTTGGGTGACATAGGGGAAAAATGGCTTCTGAGGGTATTCATAGCAGTGTGGAAAGAAAGACATATTTCAGACAACTGGAGAAAAAGCATACGAGTGTCAGTGTTCAAGAACAAAGGGGACATTCACAACTGTGGGCAGTGCAAAAGTTTCAAACTCCTGTCACATTGCATGAAAGGTCTGGACAGGGTGGTTTATAAACGAATACACAGAGTAGCAGAAAGTAGTATTATGTAAGACTGGAGATGAGCAGTTTGGATTAGGATCAGGGTGCAGCACACCAGTCAAATGTTTGCAGTGAAACAGATTCTTGAGAAGAAGCTAGAAATGTGGAAAGACTCCAACTGGGCATTTCTTTACTAGGAGAATGCATATGACAAAATCACAAGAAAGCTGATTTGGGCAGTCCTATGGTGGTTCAAAGTCCCAGAAGTATTAGTAGAATTAATGCAAGCTACTGTATGTACAAGGACCCAATGATTCAAGTACAACTGTGTTTGGTCCAACAGTGGAGTTCCCAGTGTGAGTGGATGTGCATCAGCACACCCACTGTGGTTCATATTGGTGAGGAGCTACATCAGCAAACAGGTCAGAAGGGACAGATCAAAAAGCTGCTGTATGCAGACAATGTGGCATTACAGGTGGACTCTGAATGGAATGCAAAACTGAAGGCACATGCGAAGAAAAGGAGTACAGATAAGACAGTTATAATGGCAACAGATGGGGGAAAACAGATGAAGCTGAGAATTGAGATAGAAAGGAAAATAGTGGAATATATATAGTCTTCAAGTATCTGGGAGGGGTGCTTGAGGAAAAAAGAAGTCTGAATGAGGAGGACAGACCTTGAATCAGAGGTGCTGTGGCCAACTATCACAGTGTGTCAGGTATAGTGTATGACAGAAGAATGCCAAAGGAATATGAAAAGTAAGATGTACAAAATAGTGGTATGACCCATACTAAAACAAAATAGTCTTAGGACCCTTACTAAAACAAAATAATGGTATGACCCATACTACTGTATGGTACAGAAACCTGGGCAGTAAAGGCACAGCAGCTGAGTAAGCAAAAAATGATTGAGATGAAGTGCCCACGGTGGGTGGTAGGATGTACACTGTGGGAGAGATGAAGAAATTAAGACATAAAAGCAAAAGCCAAAGCAACTCCAACTGCAGAAAAAAATCAAAGAGAACAGAGTACGGTGGTTCAGGCACATGTGCATACAAGCAGAAGGCAATCTGGTGAAGAAGATTTGGGACAGGAAGAAGACAAGGTGAAATTAGGGCATCCATCATAGAGGTTGATGGATTGTGTGAGAGAAGACTTGCAACAATCAGGCATGAGTTTCAAAAAGGGTAGGAGAGTGGATATGAACAGAGAGAGATGGCGACAGTTCACATGACACACCGACCCCATGTACAAAATGGGGGTTGATGATGACGATGATATATTGTCCAATAAAAATATTTTATACTTTTATTATGTTGATAAATTATTAAAATGAGTGCTGTTACCTGCAGTGTTTTAATTATTCTGTTGAAGTCATTAGATATATATCTCATGAGAGCTGGGCAACACAAATGCACATTCATGAGTACATGGTTCTGTATTATTGTAACAGATGTTTAAATTTAGACTGTCACTGACTTCAAATGAGCTTTGCATGTTTTGTTACACTGACCTCTGCTCCTCTGCTTCTGTGTTTTTTTTTTCTGTTTAGTAGTTGTATATTCTTGCATCTGCAGTTGTTTTTTTTTATTTATGTAGTTAATGGGAGGGCAGTTATGCATAGGGGATATTACATTGTTGTTTAGACTGTTTTATTTCTCTGATACTACTCACTGAATGCCTACTGATATTTGTTGCTTCATAAATTGAACTGTCTGTACTACCCCCAATGTGTGTTATGAGTACATCACTTACTGCTATGATATTCCTGTATGGGTATCAGACATTTTTACTTACAGCTTTCTTCTGTTTATGTATTGCACTCTTTCTTTTTGGCAGTTTGATCATACACATTTGCTACTGTTCCTGAGAACGTCCCAGGTTGGAGTTGCCTTTGTCTGATAAACAGCAGCAGATGCAAGAATATATGGCTACTAAGCAGAAAAATAAAACATGAGAAACAGAGAGAAAGTAGCCATCCATTGCATGGGTAAGCAAAGTCTGGTTTGTTTGTATACATCAGTGTTACTGTGTATATGTGCTGTTCACTCGTTCTCAGCCAGTGCCATGACATATTGTGCTAGACTCTGCCTGGCATGATCATCCCACGCTGTTCTCCATTTGCAGCAGTTTGCAACATGTACTGTTGTATCGTGAACTGTAAATGCCTTTTTTCTTATGCACATGAGATTAGCACAAAGCAGCAGGTGATCAGAATCTGGGCCGCTCTCTCTTTACTCAGGCTTCTGCTATTGACATGAATTATATATCCTACAAGTGGAGACTTTCCATTTATATACATATAGTGAGAAGTGATATTATTTAATGAAAAGCTTGGTCATAAACTGAGACAAAAAAACAATGATTTACTATTTTACTTATGTCTTTTTCATTTATTTATTTTTTATGTTTGCAGGGTTGGCCTGATATCTCCCCTTCCTGTACCCAATTGCTCCATGCATTCCTCCAATGAGATGAGGGACCCCCAGCCTATTCATTTGCCAGTGGATGCAAGAGTTGGGGGTTCTGGGGAGGGCCAGTCTACAAATCATAGGGACTGTTACATCTACACTCCCATGGCAGCCTGCAAGCACCAGTATTGCTATCTTCTGAGGTGCATGCATAATTTTGCACAGACACTATCTTCCGAAGAAGGAGCACACCACTTGTACCACTCATCATTCTAGTGACAATATACCTGCATTTCTGCCGGTGTTACTAATGCAGTAAGCAAGGCTGCCACCCTCCTCCCCCTACCCAAGAAGAACAAGCAGACTTTGGATGCTTACTCCATTTTTGATTAAATTGTGTTCTTCTATACAGTATTAATATTACTACATTATTCTAACTACTTAATATTATTTTCCAGTTTATTTGACTGTAAAATGGCATACACTGTCATTGTTTGTTTTTTCCCGCAAAAGCTGCTTTTGCATACTTTACAGTCTGTATTCCTGTAATGTAATGTGTTGCTAATTAATTATCTTAACTAGCCTATCTCTACTGATATAAAATGCCATTACCATGAACTGAAGATGACAGACAAAGAAAAGTTGTTTAGTGCTTCCTACATATGGGTATAGGAGCAAACCCCTCCATAGTAGTCATTGCAAAGTTATTTCCATTCCATCTGAAGTTTCATTTAAGAACACTGCTGTTTGCGCTATTGGGCTGCAAATGCCCATACCACTTCTAATATTCACACCCATTTAAAGTATGCAAGGGTAATTCAAAATACGAGACTGACAAAATAATGTCTAAAACACATAAGCATACAAAATCAAATGTTTTGGATTTAAATTACCACCCCTGTAGATCAATATGCATGCATATACCTTTAAAAAGCTATCCAAGGGCTTGCACAAGTGTATAAATGCTGAGCACGTGCAAGTCTGACTGCCATTTTGTAGTAAACTGTTGAGATGTAAGCATGTATGTATGTATGTATGTATGTATGTAAGGTCAGTTTGTTTACACTTTATGATGCTGCTATACATCCTGGTGTGTTTCTATGTATTAAAGCATCTAAACAAAATAACCTGCCTGCTTGTCATTTATGTTAGAGAACGATGAGTGACATGGTGTCAGAAGTGGCATGTCTAAAATGACATGGTGGCAGAAGTGGTGTGTCTAAAATGACATGGTGGCAGAAGTGCCATGTGTAAAGGACATGGTGTTAGAGGAGGCATGGCTAAAACGACTTAAGGCACTTGTTTAGAACTGGTGGAATATAAACAAGTGAATCATCCCTACAATGGACATTCTTTGCAAAACAGGTCAGAAACAAATTTCAGATAATAAAACTTGCTCAGCACTATTTTCTATTTGCAAAATCTGAAACGAGGCATACAGAATGTTCTAAATGATATTCGCATAAACTGATATGTACGATATTGATAAGAATATTCAAAATACTATGGAAAATATGTTTGAAATAAAGTATGAATTACATAAAACAAATACAATATGGGGAAATTACTGTATTTTTCAATATGTGCCTAGTGAATTTGTATTTTTTTATATTAATCAAAGATATCCTAGCTATCAGAAGAGCGTAAAGTGTTCACATGTTTGTGCAGTACTACAGTATTTCACAGAATATAGCCATTACAGAGCATATTTTACAGTACAGTATTTTGAACAGTTTATTGCTAATTTGAATGTCATTATAAGTTCACAGAACACTTTGTTCATGCATAATTATAAGGGCCATATTTTACTATGTTTGTGCATACATTGTGGGCATGGCAGATGGATTTCAAAAACCTAGTGCACTTGTGTTTGACAATAATATTGCTGAGAAATGGGTAGTGTTTGACCAAGAGTACATTTTCACACAGGCTGCATTTTCTGATAAAGATGACCATAAAAGGCATTCATTCTGCTTAATTTAACTGGGTCAGAAGCCATAGAAAGGGAATGTTCATTTGCGCATGCACCTGCTATCTATACACGAGAGGGGGAAAACTGTCATATTGTTGTACAGGCTGAGTCAAGGGAGGATTCTGAGTGCTTGAAACATAAATTTAGAGAAATGTGTAACCCCCCAGACAAATGTTACAATGGAAAGGCACTTATTTTACACAATGGATCAAAAACCTGGTGAAACCTTTGCAGCATATATAACTGACCTGAAAAAAAGCTAAAACATGCGCATTTTGTGATTTAAGAGGTGAGTTGATAAAAGTCAGACTTGTGTGTGGTATTAAAGATAATGCTGTGAGAAAGATTTTGCTTTGTGACAGTGATTTAACTTTGAATATGGCCACTGAGATTTGTCAGATTTTCGAGCTCACAGAAAAGCACACAAATATGCTTACAAATGAGAATAGCTTTAGAAGGCACAGTGATAAAGCTCATGTTGATAGCATGCAGCACATAGTTAAAAGAAACAGGCCCAAGCACATTGTAGCCACTGCAACACTCACTGGTAAACCTGAACTTTCCAGCAAATTCCAAAGTTCGCACAATCTCAGTGAAACATAAGAGCGAATCAGCAAACTCAAAGCAAGGACCTCAGCCTAGTTTAATTGCCAAGTGTCGTAATTGTGGTGGAAGTCATGAATCTAAAAGGAAGAAATGCACAGCTTTTGGTCCGCAATGCCACGGATGCAATAAATGGAATCGTTTCAAAAGGTTTTGTAAATCATAAGGCCCACATGCTTTTATTAAAAGGGAAACGAGTTGAACAGTTAGAGAGCTGCAACCCTACTCTTTGCTAAGCTGTTGAGATGTAAGCATGTATGTATGTAAGGTCTGTTAGCTAGTTCATTTGTATTTTATGATGCTGATATCCAGCCTGATGTATTTCTATGTATTAAAGCATCTAAACTAAATACCCTGCCTGCTTGACATCTATGTTAGAGAACGATGAGCAACAACGCTGAACATCACATTTCACAGAACTGAATATGTGACAACATTTATGTCTAAAGTTCATATGCTAGAAACTATGACAATAAAATATTTTTATGGTACAAATGATGACAGATGCCAAGCATTTGAATGATGAAAAGAAATAATATTCTATGGAAAAAAATGACCATTTTTGATTGTACTAGTGCCTATAATGGAAAATAACGTTCATCTTAATTCATTAAGCCCTAGTGACACCTCCAGGAAGATTTCTAGGCTCATCCTAATGACACCTCTAAGCATCTAATATTGCATGTTAATATCTACATTAATAATTCCAAAACCAGTATAAGGTATTGAAGAATATTATCTCTAACTTACACGATGGGCAACAAAACTGCATTAACATTTATCCTCTGTCTAGTGCAGCTAAAGACATATTGAATATTTTTCATATACTATTTATTTGTATTGTCATTATTTTTATATTCCTCAAAACATCTCGACAACCAAGTGACACATACAGAACTGTTAAGCCTTATATAAAAGCCCATATCTCAGAAACATAGTACTACTCACAGAATGAGTGTAGCTTCAAAGGTTACTAAGATATTGTCAGCTGTTTATGAAATCCATATGAAATGTACTCATCTGGTTGTCTTATTTATGACATATAATGTGTTTACTTGGTTATGTTATGTATTTCTTTATTTGTTGTGCAATGGCCTGTGGTGCTTTTCACTGATGATTTGAATGCAGGAAACACAGGCTTTTGCTAATTACTTCTTTCTGTTGCCATCTGTTACCTCCTGTGTTATACTTCTACAAATTCCTGACTGGCTTACTTGGTCTTATTGTGCTTGTTGTTGTGATCTGTGAAACCATCCTAGCTGCATTTTCTAATGTGGTAACGTTTAGACACCAGCTAACTCAAAGTCTTGTATTGTAATTAATATTAATACAGTAACATGCACTACTCCCACCAAAAAAAAACATAAAATACAAGCACTCAGCAAAGGATCTGCACAGAGCCATCTCCTTCCTGTTCACTGGTATATGTCCTAAACATCTTCATAGCTACTGAAACCTGTAAACAGAGTTATCCACTACAAGATCCACGAGCCTGCTGTCTTCAAGTAAGGCAGGAGATAATCTGTTTGCTTCTTAATAACACTAAGGTAGAATCAGTACCCCTCCCAATCTAAGGATACTGAACTAATTTTTGAACTAGAAAGCTTATATGATTATTGGCATCCTGTAACCAGCAGTGTTTACTCTTGGCTTTATAACTCACCTACCAGCTCCCTTTCACCAAGTGGAAAAGATTAGAAGTGGTTTCCCTCATACATACAGAAGGTTCCCTAGTGTAAGGCCTCCCTGTCAGCTGCATTCCCTAATATGACTGAGTGCTGCTAAAGGAACCTGTTTTACAGTACATAAAAAGCAAACTGTTACTGACACTAGCCCAGCTACAGCTGGCCTTTCTTTGTAGTACTCAATACATATTTTTCTGCTTACCTACCTTAAGCACAATAACACTCAGTAGATGGATTGTTTTTTTTTTTGGTTGAAATTTCACTGGGGATGCAGGGATCCCTGCTACACTCAGTCTTGCTACACTTGGCTTTGAATTGCTTTTCTTCTATCCCATTCCCATCACATCCCTGTATCATTACATTTATAGTTCACAAACTCGATTACACCATTGGGGAATTCCCACTACCGTCAGTCTAAATTCACTAAATTTCACATTAATTTCCACCTTACTCCCTGATCATTCCCACATATCCCCCTTATCAACAAACTCCTCCCACAATCCTATAAGTCTGAACCCATTAAACTAACCATATCTCAATTCATCTTGTAATCCGCAGCACCCACAACCGATACATTGTCTTAGTTTACTTCCCTTCTCAGTGACCATAACCAGTACTTTAGTGTGGCCCACTTCTTTTAAGTCTTAGTAGGCCAGTCCCATTTTCCCCAGTCATCACTGTGTTTACATTTTCACAATCATATGCCATGCTTTATTTTGTTGTCTTCCCATTTCCAGTCTTCATTCTTTCTACTTATTTGAGTTTTTTACTAGCTGTCAGATGTTCCTCCACTATTACATATACATAATTGTTATGAACTGACTTCTGTTATACTACATGCATAACCTTTATACCACAGTATGTTACCATCTTCATTATCCATTAAAGTTATATTTAACATCCTATTAAATTTAGCAACGTAGAGCCCTAGCTAGGCCATCTGTTGCACTGGACAGTCTTGAGACTGTGCTCCCTCAACACAAAGCTGAAAAACAGAAAAAAATGAACTCACAGCAATCTGCACTTTAGCAAAGTTACTAATGAAATGCAACAAAGAACTTATGCAATTTCTTTGTCACAGTTACTAAAATACTAAGTTACTAAATGCACTAAATACCCTGATTTAAGAAGATGAAATGTTAACTACAGCTTCTTAAGTGGCTTTAGTCATGCCCCATCAGCATTATCTGATCGCACCTCCTAGCAGCTTGTGTCCAGGGTAATTACCCCCTTCCCTCTCCCATTCTAGATATAACTCTGAAAGCATGGTCCTAACAGCAATCTTTTTCCTCAGCCAGAAAGCACAGCCTTTATCTCCTCATAGTCTTCATTCCATTACTTAACTTATTTTTTGGCAATATCCTAACTAGAACTGTTGATATACTAAACCCTCATGTATACCTTACAATGGTTACTCTACCAAACCCCCATACAAACATACCTCTCAAGCTCTTAGTGCAAGAAATCTGGACAAAGACTGACAAAAATGGGGGCACAAAGGGCAGAAAATAGGGACAATTTTAAATATTGCTTTTATAAACTTAGAAATTTGCTAGAGTAACAGGGTTTGTGCTAGCATGCATTTTCTAAAGGATATGAAGTCTGAAACTCAAATGTATTTCATTATCTGGTGACTTCAATCCTGCAATCATCACAGGAATTTGCCAGAAAAACACAAATTTTATGAGGAACAGGCCAAAAATATGAGGCAAAAATCTGGACATTCTGCAAAAATCTGTACAGTTGAGAGGTATGCATCATAACAATAACAGCTTCACAATCACAGAACTGACATTCTAAAACATTGGTAAGACCCCATTAACTATGCCTACCCATTACACAAAAATGCACATCACAATCAGATTGCTATAATACCTCAATACTGTCTCACAGAAATAAAACAGTAAAATAACAGTACTCATCTGCAACATAATGATGCTAAGATTGGAGACATTGAACTAAATCACAGCCTACAGAACACCAAAGATGTCCCATGGCTATATGAATATGTGCAGCATAAAGAACAAATGGCCACATCTGTAAGCCTGGGCTGCTATCCATCAGCATCATATTATTTATTCCAAGGCTTTGTCTTTAATAATAGAGATTCACTTATAACAGTCCAGGATCTAGACAGAGGGTAGCTCTAAATGACACTGATACAAACCTTTCCCAAGGCTAATTTTTCCAGGTGCTGACACTAAAGATACAGATCAACCAACTGGCTAGTGTTTGAATGTCTCCTCAGAGGAAAGGCTAAACTTTAAATAGCCATTATATGCACACCCTCCTTCCCTAGGTTTAATCCACTCTGTTCTGGACAAAGTCATACATTATGTCAAAAATCGTAAAGTTATTATACTAAAACTAGTTTCACCCTACAGTCTCACCCAATTTGCTTTTGAAGGGACAAGACCATGTAGCCCTCAAAGCTCTAATTCAGATATAATAACAAACATTGATATTCCAGACAAAATACACAACATGTATATGAAACATGTTTCAACAGTCATGTAATTTTCTCCTGGTCACTCATGCATCACAAATAACCACCTCAGATTATCTGTCCAAGATTTATCTCAGACTCCTCAAAACTTTATATTACAACTTATAGACTGGAGCCCTGTCAATCAATGCTCAGTCCCAACCCATGGGCTGCCCTGCTTTCATAACCTAGTATTACCTATACAAAACAGACTATATCCAGTGAAAAAACTGAGAATGAAGAGCTCTATTTCTTCATATTTCACAAATTAGTTTTGGTACTTCTATGAAACAGGAATGGAAACTGGGGGCATGGAAAGCCACCCCACAGACTAAGGAAAACACAGGGTTTATCTGCATTTCTAGGAAATAGCAAGGATTAACACCAATGGTGTTGAGGCACAGTACCTCCAAGACCTGCAGGTTGCATACCTGATAAAACCTAAATCATTTTAGCAAGTTATAAAGATTATAGCTACAAGTATGTTTTCCACAAAATGAACTCTAGATCCATGCTATCAAAGAAACTATTTATGAAAAAAAAAAAAAAAAAAAAAAAAAACTACCCATCTGCCAGAACCAAATTCATTGCTGCTCAATAACGTTTCTTCATCTGCCTCTTCTACCCTGCTGCCTAAGCTACTGTCCTACCCCCACTGTATTTTAAAGTTATGCAAAAGTCAAAGCTACAGGAGTTTATGGATAAAAAAATAGTCACAGCTAAAACCCAGAATTCCATATTATCTGTTAGGCAGTCAGCTTCTACATAAACCTCCAGCTCACATTTACTTTCTTATGCTACTGTACAACTCAGTGCCATACAGCTTAAGAAATGTAGTTATTATCCCACTTGTTAAAGTCCCTTCTGTAGCCAATAATCACTATTCCATCGCTAACATTTACCCTCAGTCCAAAATACTACAAAAAAGTATTTATACTGAGGTGCTATAGTATATCATACAGTATTTATTTATTTATTTATTCATTACATTTGTTAACTGGGAAAGTCCAACTGGGCTAGGAACCCGTTTTCAGTGGAGGCCTGGGAAGAAAATCTCCGAAATATAGTACAATGTATTTTATGAGTAAACAGCAGTAATTACAGTTAACAGAATAATAAGAAATTAAATACACACCTTATGTTACAACAAATTAAGCACAGGCTAGGTGAAAAATTGGTATACAACAAATAGCATGTTACCAGAAATAGCATTGCTAGATCAGAAATTTGAGTTTAAAACCAAGTTACTATATTTTCAATAGCTACTTAACATTGGTGCCAAATACTATAAGAAAGGAAGGTTAATAAGAAGGAAAATGTAGATAGTAGGAGATCAGAGAGGAAGAGGGAATAGGAGGATCTAATACTTTTACAGTGCAGGAAATGTGGGATGAGGAATAATAGGATTTAGGCTGGGGAAAGACAGGAGCAGCACCAAATACACATAAATACATGAAATCATACTCAGGGGCTCTAAATAAAAACCTGCAAAAGCATCACAAACCTCCAAAGCAGACACCCAAAAAACCTGCACCTCCCGTTACAAACCAGACAATACATAAAACAAAAAAATCAGTGTGCCGCACAATCACAGCCCTTAAGGCAAAATAACATACCTAACACACTAGTAATAGGTGACTCTATAGTCAGGCACACTGACGTCCCACTCACTAGGCTGGACAAAGAGAAGGTTACTGTTAGCTGCCTGTCGGGAGCCAGAAACTGCCACATAAAACAAGCACTCAGGTCACTCCAGAACAAGTACAAATATAACTGTCATTGTTCATGTTGGTGTGAATGACCTGAGACGTACTTCCCTGGACTACATGAAAAGAGACATGGAAGGGCTCTCTGATCATGTAGCCCCGGCGGGTATGACCCTGACCCTGAGTAGCATCCTGCCCTCACCAAGAATGATACCACAATATAAAGAAAAAATGATCAATTTCAACAATTGGCTAAGCTTCTGGTGTCATTCAAAGGGGATCCAGTGTCTGTCAGCCTGGGATGACATACTCGACAAGCCTCATTGCTTCGCAAGAGACGGCTTGCACCTGTCACCCCTAGGCTTTCGAATACTGGCCAAGGCTCTTGCTGCCCCCATAGTGACTTTTTTAGGCAAGGCTCAAAAGTCAAACCCACCTCTGTAAACAGCACAAATAAAAAAATGAGGGTTATGCTACTCAACGCCAGGAGTTTAAATCTCAAAATGCATGCACTCGAAGCACTCCTCAGTATGGAGAACGTCGACATCTGTGCAGCAACTGAAACCTGGTTCAAGGCTCCACAGAGCACCCCAACACTACTGGACTACAACTCATACCACACATTTCAGCCACAGAATATGGACCAAAACACAAAAGGAGGGGGTGTATCCATATTCATCAAGGATACCTACACCTCCAGGTTAGTGGTGCAGCATGATACCTCCGAGATCATCAATGTGCAACTAACATCAGGCAAATCTGTAATGCGAATTGTGGCCTGCTACAGATCACCCTCCATGACCCAGGACCACCACTCCGCCTTTCTGGAGACAATGGAAAACATGAAGGTCCTACCGAACACCCTGATATTGGGAGATTTCAATTACCATACCGTTAACTGGGAAAACTACTCAAGTACAAACTCCCAGGTCCAGCGCTTCCTGGAATTTATCAACTCAAATGCCCTGGATCAGCTGGTAAACTCCCCTACCAGAGGAGAAAACATATTGAACCTGGTCATCAGCAACATGGGCGACAGGTGTTCCACATCGGAGATCAACCCATCACTGGTTAGATCAGACCATAAACTAATCACTCTAGATGTCCACACCACACCACCACCTTCAACCAAGGAAAACACAGTGAAAAACTTTTCTATAGCAAACTTCACATTACTTAAGACAGAGGTGGTAAGTTTCACAGCCCCTCAGTGTCCAAGATGCAGGAACCTTTAGAAATGCACTCTATGAGCACCTACAAGGATACATGGATCGTGCCATCCCTAGCAAAACCAAGATTCACTCCCCTAAGAGAAGGAAACCAGTCTGGTGAACCCCTGCCATAAACAGGCTATACAACAGAAGAAGGAAACTAGTTCAGAAAAAAAGCAAATCCCAAGAAGGAAAGACATCCCTGATCAGTATCAGTAGGAAACTAAGGTTCCTCATAAAATCCTCCAAGGCTAACTTTGAAAGAAAAATAGCCAAAGATTTGAAAGATAACCAGCCTTCTTTAGCTAAGTCAAGAATCTAAGTGGCAACTCACAGATATGCTCTGAGCTAGAGCAAAATAACACAAAATATACTGAACCCACTGATATTGCCAACGTCCTGGCAGATAGATTTATAGAAAGCTAAATCCTGCTTTTCATAGATTAGTACTAGACTAACTGCCCCTTGCGGGCCATTTTAAGCCTAGCCAATTATCCCTTGTGAGACTCAAACCCGGCACCTTGTGTTTGCAAGGCAAACACCTTAACCATTAGGCCACCCTCCCAACCCTTTAGTGCAAACTTCACCCCCCTCTCACCCCCAAAAGGGCCCACAACAATACTGGAAAAGTTTAGTGTCCCAGAAATCACAGACGCACAGGTGAAAACAGCCCTTTCAAAAGCACAGCATCAATGGGGCCAGATGGTGTCCCAGGCTGCGTCTTGCAAGAACTGCAGAATGAACTAACCCCCACCTAAACACACTGTTCAACCTCAACCTGTCCACAGGCTACATGCCCATAGAATGGTGCGCAGCAATGGTTATTCTGCTCCACAAAGGAGAGGCCACAACTGACCCTGATAACTATCGCCCCATAAGCCTGACTAGCCTGGTCTGCAAGGCTATGGAGCACATCATCATGGACCTCATTAACAAAGACATTGGGAACCTCCAAACACTTGACCCGACCCAATTTGGCTTTGTTAAGGGCAGATTATGCCTACTAAACCTGGTTGACTTCTTCAAGACAGTCACTAAGGTCATAGATGAGGGGAAGGTAGTTCACACAGCTTACCTTGACCTCGCCAAGGCTTTTGACATCATTCCCCACTTGGGAATTATAGAAAAACTCACCAGTCTGAACATAAACCCCTACGTCATGAGATGGTTTGCCAACTGGCTTACAGATAGAACTCAAACGGTAAGAATCGTGTGCTCCAGGTCCAACTCTAAACCAGTCACAAGTGTTGTCACACAAGGCTCGGTGCTGGGACCCCTACTGTTTGGCATATACTTCTCAGAAGTACAGGCAAACACAGGAGGACTATGGCTAACCAAGTTCACCAATGACTGCAAACTGGGAGCCATAATTGACTCTCTGGCTGACACGGACATCCTCCAAAAGGGCCTTACTGAGACAGACACCTGGTGTCAAAGTCATGGTCTCAAGCTAAATGCCAAAAAATGCATAGTCATCCCATTTGGGAAAAACAAAACACCCATGAATTACCACATAGGTGGCAGCCCCCTTAATACAGAAGAGTTAATAAGAGATCTGGGGACCCAGGTAGATAGTAATCTCTCCTTTGGCAATCATATTGCCAAAATAGTTAGGAAATCCTTCTATGTAGCCCATCTAATTACTAAAGGGTTTGCATCTAGAAATAAAGAGGTTATAGTGCCCCTCTACTCGTCACTCATCAGACCCATCATAGAGTACAATGCCCCATTTGGGATGTACCTCACAAGACACTTCCAACAGCCGGAAAGACCACAAAAGTACCTCAACAAGAGGATTACTGGACTCAACCATATGTCCTATGCAGCCTGAGTGGAAAAACTCCAGCTGTACTCAGATGCATAACGATTACTCAGAGGTGATCTCTGATTGACTTACAAAGCCATGTCCAACTCAGAATTGATGGACATGCTCCACCTAAAGAAAGCCAAGTCACTGCAAGCTACTCACTCTAGTGAGCTAAACCTCACCACAACAATAAATAGAACATGCTGAAGGGATAGACTCCTGTCACAGAAACTCCCCATGCTTTGGAACAAAATTCTTAACTATATTAGGCAGAGCCCCTCACTAACACTCTTCAAGAGAAACCTTGACGAGTGGATGGGTAACAGAAAATACACCCCTGGGATCACTTCATTGGCTCTTCTTGACAGAGGCTCAGTTAATTAATCAATGGGGCAGTGAAAGCTGACACACTCTGGCTAGGCTTATAAATGCCCTTGGTCAGATAGCCAAGTACCTACCTATGTACCTATGAACCTATAGTTAGCTAGGTAGTTTAGCAGTAGTAGTTTGAATTCATGATGGTGTGGATTTTTTGTAATTGCAGAAAGGAGAGTTTTCCAAAGTTTGGTAACTTTATTGGAATAAAGACAGCCCCCGTGGTAGTTGCAGGATTGGGTGACCTTTAATGTAAGTTTATTGGAGGATCTGAGGGTTCTAGGGTTGAGACTGGGTTGGACAAGACTGGAGAGGGTTGGACAGTTTGTAGGTTGGTGAATTAACTTGTGGAACATCGAAAGTTGGTTGAGAGCTAGAAGGTTGGGGAGTTCTAGCCATTTTAGTTGAGAAACTACAGTACAATGATGAGTCCTGTGTGGGGCCTTCAAGGCAAACTTGGCAATTTTGTGATAGCAAGAGTCTAGATTATTTAGGTCAGATTTGTGAAGGTTGGTGAGAATGTGAGAGCTGTAGAGGAGGGAGGAAAGCAGGTGAGAATGGGCAGTGGCAAGCCTGGCATTGTGGGTAAGAAATGGAGTGGCCCTGTATAAGGTGCCAAGCTTGATGTGCACTCTAACAGTTTTTGACCTAACAATAGTGATTATAGCTATCCATTCTCTTACAAACCAAATTTATAATAATCTAAATAATGGTATGCTGACAGGATCTCTGTTTACAGATATAAAAAATTACTTTTGAAACAGATGGCCATAATTTGATATATAGAAGTCAGCTAGTTGGGGTTTCCCATCAGAGCTATTACAGTAGTCCAATGACTACCTTAGTAATAAATAATTCAGAGCACACAGGTATTCAGTCTGAAACAGAAATGCCCACAAAAGTTGTCAGTCAAGGATCTGTGCTGGACACTCTCTTGTTTTCATTTCTCATCAATGATTAGCCATGGGATAGACCTTGGATAACCATGCTTCTTTCATGAAGATGATATAGTCATCACAAATGCTGCATATGCCTTACTCCCCTTAGTATATCCATGCATAATGACTTCAGCCTGATATGGAATTGTCTTACTTTTAGGAAATGGACAGTAAACACAAACAAAACTACCAGTATGGTGCATGGCACATTCAAAGGCTCAAAAGCATCCATCCTACAATAATCACAGATGTAAGGAAAACACCTCTTCCTTTGACCATCAATAAAAAATATCTCAAACTTACCCTGGATCACACACTTTTATTTTTCTTTCATCCTGATACTCAAACTGAAGGTACTACTGCAGTTGAAAACTACTTACAAAATCTCAACCTTACTTTCTTCTAAAGCAGGGTGGGCAATAGCCATGAATGCAATATTAAAGCAAAGGGTAAAACCTTTACACAGACAAACTAGTCAGTAAAAACTGCAAGAAAGACATGGAGGTCCATGAGAAATATGGAAATGACCCCTTAAGGACATATCAGTGTTTTAGCTACATGCCTTCTGAATACCCATGACTTTTTCTTTATGTCTTAATGGGTACATTCAGACCAAAAATGCCAACCCCCCACTAGCTGTAGACATGTCATGTTTTTTGGACATCTTTTGACCTCATCAGTACAGCATAAGTGGATTGCTTGGTTATACTTTATGCACAGTACCATATAGGTATATGGTATATTGCACAGCACCATACAGGTATATGGTAAATTGCACAGTACCATACAGATATATGGTAGATACTATACTACACAGTGAACACTTTAGCTTGGCTGAGTTTTTCTTGCAGTTTTTACTGACTGGTTTGTCCTCATAAACTTTTTACCCCTTGCTTTGATGTTGTTTATGATATTTTTAAGACCCGTTTTATGGGCATCAGACAGGGTTTTAAGCCCTGTGTTTCTAAAGTATAGCCAAACAATCCACGTATGCTGTACTGACAGGGTCACAAGAAGTCTGAAGCATGGCATGTCTACAGCTAGTGAAGTTTGGCTTTATTGGCCTGAATCTGCCTGTACAGACTTAAAAAGTAAAAAGTCATGAGCATTCAGAAGCCATGTAGCTGAAGCATTGGTATGCCCTTAGGGGTCATTTGCTTATCCCCAATGGGTCTCTACTACAAGAGGATTAAGGTATTGCACAGTGAAAACTTTAGCTTGGCTGAGTCTTTCTTGCAGCTTTTATTAAAACAAATGTATCCTGCTAGTCATAGCTAATGTCTCCATACAAAAGATTTTTCTTATTCAGACTGCCAACAATAAGATAAGTCTGTTTCATCCATCTTATCAATACTACAGAACACTGTTGTCTTAACTAAATTAAACCTTGTTGTCAGTCACAGACAGAGCCTCCCCTCTGCTGAACACTATCACCTTTAAGTTACTTATTAAAAGATATTGCCTTTTTATGAATACTAGAGATCAGTCACATTTTGGAAAGGTATGCAGCTAGTCAAGCCACCATTCAGTCCTGCCATCAACTGGAAAAGCTTATACAAAACTAGTGCCAACCTATTGGAACTTTATTTCTGCTTAGCTACTTTTGGACACAACTCAAAGTACATTTTCTTCAAGAAAAAATTATAAATACTTCAAGGATTCAGGCCAGCTGAGTATAGCGCCATACACTACTCGTCTTGCTGTTAAATATTAAACACCCTCAGTGGCAGTATATTATCTATGCATCCTCTGATTTCTTGAAGCTATCTGTACTATTAGCATAGACGGGAAAGGGATTTTTTTGAGATGTCTTTTATTGTAATCATATGTATGTATTATAATTTATGGTTAACTACAGTGTGTATAGCATGTATATTGCATTCATGTACTCTGTAATTGTGTTATGTCACTCTAGGAAGTATTGTTTTCACAGTGTTCTGTTCCTACTGAATTTATTCTTTCGCTGATTGTACTATAACATTTTTACTTGTTCTGAATATTTTGTACTGTTCTGACTGGTCTGATGACAACTAAATATACTAGTATTTTGTCCAGGGTCATGGCCAGAAGGGGTTCATGTACCAGTTTACTTACCCAGTAAACAAACATTAAATAAATCAACAATCATTACAAAAATCACTACTTAACTGTGTTTGGTGTGACTTATAAAATCTAGCTTAAGACTTTAAATGCAATAAATATGACCACTGTAAATAGTTGTTTTGGGTTGAACAGTTTGCCATTTATACTTATTTAGTAATGCTTGGTTCTAGGGATATGAACATTTATTTGAGCTGTGAAAACATACCTTAATTTTGTCAAAAGTCTCACGATACAGCCATTATAAGTGAGAGTACAAACTTCAAGAAATCCATTGAAGGGAATGTTAACAGGAGATTTTAGAAGAAAATTCAAAAACATGCAAAGAAATTGTTTCCAACAAACAATCTGGAAGAAATCGTCTGTTTTACCACAAGTGTTTACCTCAAATGGAGTGTGGTATTTCTGTATGGGTTGAATGCACAAAGCCAATACAGCAATGAACTATAACCAGGAGAGCACAGAGAAATCAGATATCCTTATATTCAGTCAGCAAATATTGCACATAATAAAGAGACAGAGACAGAAGTATTAATATGTACAGAGACACTACACACTTATTTTCTTATTATATCTGACTACACCTCACATAAACATGAAATCAAGGTTTTTAACCTAATTGACATTTGTTCTTGATACTATTATATAAATGTTCGATGATTTTCCAATATATCCATACAGTAAACCGCAGTCCTCGGAAGACAAATGCACTTTTCTGACCACCTTATTTTCCACAGTAAATGTCTATGATCTAATGTGTGAGCAACAGATTTAAAAACCCTTTAATAATACATCCTCAGTATCATGGAGGATGATGCAAAACAAAAACTTCCATTAGAAATACATCATTTTGTCCATCATTGACCCCCTCACCTCAAATCCTATCTGGTATTAAAACATGAAAGATTTACAACTTACCACCACTGAAGTTATTGCATCTCTAAAGCTATTAACAAATGAAAAGAATATTAACTGATTGTGGATGATATTTTTAACTTAACTTATAGTACCTCATCTAAGGACATCACTTGAAAGGTAAACTTCCTGAACTGTCATCTATTAATACTGTAATTGTTCAATACATTTTTATTGCTAGTGGCTCTAATCACGTGCAGTTCATAAATGTACTGCAGCAGTCTTCTTCCATTCTTTCCCATATAGGGACTGTCATATTGCATACCTAATGAGATAAACCACATTTTATCTGCAAAAGTTAATCAACTAATTATGCTGAATGTTCTATCCAAATAATCTAACAAAAGACAAGGGCCTTTACAATAAACTTACATTGGCTGCATATCCCATATGGGTATGTGCCTACGATTTTTTTGACAATTCAATAGTCCCATTTACAATAATATTTTCTGAACATTCTAGATTGATTTTCAATTTACAGCCCCAGTCTAAAAAGGGAGTTCCATCATTACCTGACATTCTGTGGAATTCCTGATTTTCCATAACCCTCCCCAGTTATTATGGATTGCTGTTCTGAATGCTCACTGAATCCAAGCTAAAGGTGATAAAAATTGTGTTACCATAGTCAGATCTTGCAGGGGGATCAGGACATTAATTCTCCCCACCTTTTCTACTCAGAATGGGATAATATATGGATTTGCTTTGAGAAGTAACTCCTTCTACAAACTTTTGTAATACTTTTAATTTATGTCCCCATATCCAAAACAATTAAATTAAAGCTGTCTGTAATTAACTTTCATAAGCAAGCTAATTCACAATTTGAAATGTTCTGCATTAAATACCTTGAATGGCTACTACAATTAATTAAATATGCATTTACAAAAGCCAGCTTTCTACAAATTTTGTATTTAAAACTTTTCACAAATGAATTGATACTTCAACATCAAAGTAGTAGATACAGAGTATAGAAGATGTAAAAGTTAAATGTCAAAGAAATCTGTTTTCATTTAAATTTTTTAAGTAAGTTCCAGTCTACACCATAAAATATCTGTAAACGATGCACAAAAATACCAATTTACAAAGTTCCCTAAGGCATATAACTGTTCTTTCCGATTTGGCAAGAAGAAATTTTTCAAATGCAAGGACCATAGTGGCATTCATTGCTGTACCTTCCTTTTCTTGAATATGTTCATCCTGGAATAAAAAACAAAATATCACTATAATATTTTCAATAATGTACAAATAAAATTAGTATCTATAACAGAAAAGTAATAAATTCCACAAGATAGAAAGCTTCTAACATCACAATATTTTGCTTATAAGGGAATATAAAGAAACCACATCATTTTTACAATTTTTTTATTATTTCTTAAAAGTTGCATACTGTGTATACTGACATTTTCAATTTGCTTGAACATTGTCAATAATCTCTAATGCACATGGTTATGCTCCATATTATATTATTCAGTGTTTAATTTAAAAGCAAAGCCACAGTCTCAGTTTTTGGAGAGCTCAAGACTACTGGTCTGAAAGTATGAGGTTTAGAATTTTTATGAATCGTTGGTATCCCAAACAATATACCTATTCCTGGAGAACAAACAGAGAGAGAGAGAGAGAGAGAGAGAGATTAAAAAAAATCCTTATTTATCATTTTAGCCATAAGTATGTTAAACAAAATGGGATTCATTATTTTATATGAATCTTAAATCTCTCAGATAGAGACAGCTTTACAGTTTCCCAAAATTTGGAATAGTTTCCCAATGACATCATCATAATCTATTTGCCATTGTAACTATAAACCCCTCCTTTGCTAGCTCTCATATATCTCAGATTTGTAAAATTTCTGAATTCATATAATGTCAATATCTGTGAAGGTGTTATTTAAAAAAAACTCTATAATGTCACTGGCAGTAATAACTGGTATATGCCATTCTCACAACCATTCTTAAAATTCTGTAGAGTTCTGACGAGGGGTGGATTAAAAGTTCTTTTCCATTTTAACATGTTACCGTGACACATTTCTACGTCCCTAAAGAAATTGCATAACAAAAAAATTCAACTGTTTTACACAAGTGTGACTTATTTGCAAGAATAAATGGCAAACCCTTGTTGAAAACAATTAGTTGTTCAAAACCAAAATGATATAGGGAAAAACCAAATACTTTAAACTGTCCAAATGGGTTCTCATTTATCAGTGTCTCCATCTGTTTAGTCTCCCTTTACACTGGAAATTTCTTCTCCATCTTTTAAATTCTAAAAGTACCTTTACTGGATTATTGACGGCTGCCTTTGTTCCAGAATATACTCTGAGTTGTTCCTGGTATGAATTATCCTTGTTAGACACCAAGGTTATACTTGGCATCCAATTTTGTCTGTTTTGACAATTGCTATTTCTTATTCCTGCATGTTCATGCTGACCTCGACTGTTTGTCACAACAATTTTCTGTAATAGCTGAAAGTTCTGGTCTTGTCTTGTGTTGAGTCATCTAGACAGAATATTTGTATTGAATGCGTGGTTAGCCTGTGCTAATATAAACATGGTATATGCTGCTAGTTGTACATAATCTGAAAGTTTCTATCTAGGTAACACTTTGAGGACACTTTTTTGCAAAGTACTTATAAAAACCTGTAAGCAATTACAACTGGCAGCGGCACAAATGTATATTTCATACACTGTATTAACTGTCAAGGGTTCAGGAAATTTCCCTTTTGAGTTTTGGATTTTGTTGATATGAAAACTTGGAAGGAGATCTTGATTAGCATCTTGGAATCTAAATAACTCAAATGGCAATTAGTTTTAGATGCAGATCAGCACCCTGAGATAAAATTAATACATCAACATCAATAGTACTGTAAAATTAAGATGAAATTGATGGGAGACTATTAGGTGGTGTCTTTCAGAACTCTAACACAATAAAAGTGAGGTATGTGACATGGACTTATACATTTAAAATACTTTTGCAGAAGGCAAAACCCCTCACTCTCATAGTGAGGATGCATCTCCTACACTCAAGCTACCTATAACAGACGGCTGTACCACAGAATAAAGGGAATTTCAGAAACACAACAATTTGTGACTTTGTAAAAATGTTCCCACTTAATTTTTTGTTGTTGTGATTCATATTATTGGGTTCTAAGCATGCAATGGGAAGTCCTGTTTTGTTCAGCTGTAATTTTTGGACTACTGATATACCTTGTCTCTTACGTACTTATTGATATTTTATTTACTAATATATAATACATATTTTAAGTGAATTGAGGTTTTAAAAGCTATAACTTGTTATTCTGGTTATTTGTTTAAGGGTCAAGTGACTATGTTTTTAAACTACGTAAATCTTTAATTGAGAGATTTTGTTTCATTCTATTGTTTATTTATTTTATTTGTTCTTTGATAACTGAGAAAGTCCAACTGAGCCAATGACTCCTTTTCAGCAGGGGTCTGGAGAGAAAAGCTCCACAAGAGATTCCAAAACATTTAAACACTAGTTGAGAAATTATATACAAGTGGAGAAAAGACCCACAACAGATTAAATATTTTACTATGAGTTGGAAAGCAAGACTTCTCCAAAAACACACATAAATGCATTTTACAACAGCTAGTAAGTAATTATTTACCATGAGTAGGAAATCCCCACAACAGATAAAAGCACAAGTATATTGCAATATACTTATAGAACCATAACTAGGATAAATTGCAATCAAGAACACAATATGAAGTAACAAGATACAATGCAGAAATAGGTAACTTTGTCAAGTAAACCAATATTCAAAATATTGACCTTATTTGTATTATATAGAGGTGACAAATAGTAGAGTATGCTGCTGACAAAATAGACAGACTAAGACAATGAGATGAGGGGGAGCAATAAGCAGGAGGGGAAATTAAGGACATGCAAAGAGAGAGAGAGAGAGAGTTTATTATTAGAGAGATGAAAACATTATGGAAGGACAATAGAGAGGAAAATAAATAGTTGTCAGTGTTGGCTGAAGAGGTAGAATAGCATACATTATTAGTGTGGTATCATTTAAGTAACAGCTTCTTTTGATGATAGGCCATAATTACCAGATACGATATGGTGGTGTTAGTGAATTTAGAGTGAGAGAGGCATAAAGACAGTTAACTCGATACCCCGACCCCATGTTGAAAAAAATGGGAAAAAGTGGGCTGATGATGATGAAAGGCATAAAGATATTGAGTAGGTAGTCGTGCATGTGTTTTGATGGTTTACATGTACAGCTCCAGGTGTCAGGTAGACATTTTTTGGATTGGTATTGGAATTGGAAAGGTTGATAGTATGTTTAAGGGATAAGGAAATAGAGTTGCAGGAGTGGGTACATAGCTGGGATAGAGAGAGTTTCCTGTTGACAAGTGTGGTTTGTAGGTAATGAGGAACATTTTGTTTCCAGATCAAAGTGGCCTAGCAGGGGTGTATGTGTGCAATAAATCTAGTAGGGCTTTGCTTTGTTCTGGTTTGTATATTTATTTGTGGAGTAGGAGTAGACATCTGTAAGTAAATTGATTTGGTAATTCAACCCAATCAAGCTGTTTTGGGGCTAATCAGGGATGGATTCTGTTTGATGAGTTACAGGCAAATTTTTCTGTTTTATTGCAACATTGGTTTAGTTTATTTTGGACAGAAGCTTGAATGTTAAACAATACCGAAGAACCATATAGTAATGCGGGGAGTAGGAGTGTAGAGGCCAGAAATTTTCTGGATGAATCAGTTAAGTAGCTTTTTGCTCTACAGAGAGCACCTATATTTTCATGAATTTTTTATTTATTTTAATAGCTTGGTGTGCACGTAAGTCAAATTTTTAAATTGTCATACCTAGTAGCTTGGTATGGGGATGATTTCTATTGGCGTGTTATCAGGCATTGTTATCGATAAAAATTGTGTGTAAACACTTTTGCGAGGAATATCAGCAGCTTTGTTTTTTTTTTTTTTTTTTTGGATTCAGTAGAAGCTAGAAGTTACTGAGCCAGATTTTAATTGATGAAAATGAAGCCATCAGTACATTGCTTGAGGGATGCTTGACATTTAGTGGAGTGTAGCCTGTTGGCAAATATGTTGAAAAGCAGTGGCCCCTGTATAGAACCTTGGGGATTACCTGTTTGGCAGGTAGGAAATATGAATAGGAATTAATCTATTTAACACACTGGAGTCTACCGGAAAGGTAGCTAGAGAACCAGCTGGTGGAAGTGTTTGATAGACCACGTTTAAATTAAAGCAGTTTTTATCTTCACTTTGGTGTGTTTTCCTATTGTTTTATGTTTTTATGTTTTGAAATGTCGCATAGAGTTTGCACTGTGAATGATTGTCTTTGCATGTACGTATTTCACTCCTATAGACACATGCATACATATGTTTGTTTTTCTTGAGTGTGTGTGTGTGTGTGTGTGTGTGTGTGTGTGTGTGTGTGTGTGTGTGTGTGTGTGTGTGTGTGAGTGTGTGTGTGTGTGTTTGTGTATGTGTGTGTGTGTCTGACATTTTTTTCTTCTTTATTGATTTTTAACAAAGTAAATTTTTAATCCCATTCCTTTAAATTGATTTAAATAAAAAAAATAAACAATGAGATTCAAACACATTTTACTACACCTGAATGCATTACATAGCTCTGATTAAGAGGTGAATACTTTAATATCAATGTTGCTGATATTATAAGAATGCGTAATTTGTTGTCCGGCAAATGTAAATTTCATAAATGCTGGTTTTATGGTAAATCATACCCAGTTTGCATATGTTTGATTGAAGGGGAAACTAATTTCAGTACTGTTGATTTTCTCAGAAGCAGAAGTTGCAGCACAGTGTAACAAAATATGGCATTAAGCTGTCAGGGTCAAAAGAAAGTGTCGTAAGACATACTATTTCAAGTTTTTCACTAAAGAAAGTAATAGGAAACACTCTGAAACTAATAGCAGCCATCTTACTTACTCAAATGTTGGGTAGGGGGAGTATATGAAGAATATAAGCAAAGTAGAAACAATAACAAGATACCTCTGAGGAAGCAAATACCCTTCCCCATTTAATGCTCCAGAAACCTTAAGGTTTCAATATCTGGCACAAAGCCTGTTTTTTTTAATTTAACTTTATTCATGTGTTTTCTATATAAAACCACATATAAAAATTTAAAGATATTTGTAATGAGGTATATGATAATCATATTGTGTTAAAAGGATGAATGACATATGGGGTTATAGGTCAAGAGACATGTTATGATTAACTTAGTCTTATAATAAAATGGAATTAAAAAAAAAAAAACAAAACTCCCCATGACCTAAGTAAGCCTCCAAAGGGAAGCTTCTCATTAAAAGCACTTGCAATCACTAATATAAGTTTTTCTTTATATTTGTGAAGCTTTGTTTTCTCCTCAAAATTTTGTCTGAATACTTGACATCTTACATATGCTGACTTCTTCAGATGAACAGCACTGACCTACCTCTCAGAAATGGTTGGAAGAAAACATGAAAAGAAGTTTAGTGTACTTAGAAGCTTGGAAAAAGAGAACAATCACTAGTCAAGTAAATATTTAAAAGTAATGTTGCAAAATAAAATAATTTCAAAAGTTTAGTTTACAAATGACTAAAGGGAAACTTGAACATAATACACCAAACAGGTGTAATATTCAGTATAACCAAACCAAAGGAGATTTGGGGTGGTATTTAAAGTTGTTATACTTAGATGCAGCTGGTACCTGCAGCTAAGGTGTGGTTCGGTATCACTTAGGCATATCTGTTTGAATCAGTTTAAGAAAGTCTTATGCAAATGAGGTAATTGGATATAAATGAGTAATGTAAGAAAACACTATGATTATCTTTTGTAAATTAAGAGATCTTACTGAATTTGCATGATTCATAGTTTATTTTTGATGTGCATCTGCACTGTATGCATATGGCTTATAAAAGGCAAAGGCACACCTTTTCTATCCACCTTGCAACTCACAAAGATGTTTACATTTGCTAACAGCCTGGCTGATTCCCATTCTATGTCACAGTAAGCAGGAAATCCTAGACAGATTTAGAATGGAAAAGGATGTAGCATGGACATTGGTGAGTTTGTATGACCAACAGGCAGGGAATGGGGGGATGCATGGCCTTCCTATACCTGTGGATACCAAAATTTTAATCATGCTAACCATACTTGCCATGACAACCTTCCAGAAATAAAATGGGGACACACTGGCTCTCTTACAAGTATCTGCGCTGAAGATACTTCAGCAGTTCCTTGACATACTCTTGGCAGGCATTTTGTTTAGCCGAAACCAGTATGCTTATTTGTTTTTTATTTTAATCATACTAATAAATGCAGCCTACTTACTCCTATTTTGGTGCTGGACTCTTTTTTGCTTTCTTGATATTTTTGGTTTGGTCCGTGCACCTTGTCCTACATGCGAGGTTTTTGGGACATTCCCACATGTGAATCAGCACATCTCTTTCCCAGTTTGACATCAAAACCAAGCCAGTACATTGCATACCTTCAATGGAATGGCACACTTTCCTGTGTTATGCAGTGTGCTAGATTAGCTCAACTGGTAACACACTAGCCTTTGGTGCAGAAGGCTGTGGGCACTATTGCCACACCGCCAAGTTGGATTAATCTTCCAATACATACTGACACTGCATGTTGTACTCCTGAGTGCATTCCTTAAAATGTGATGTTAAAATGAGGCCCCTTCTACTGAACTGGTGGTAGCTCAGGTGGATGTACAGGATCCTGTAGTACTTATTCAAATGGCTAAGGGAAGTTCTTGGGTGTCCTAGCAAAATTTCTACTAGTTACAATGACTAGCACCTCAGGTCTCCTCTATACCATTGGCCCATTGGGACTAACCTAGTCAACAAAGTGTTAAAAAAAGATTGCACCTATACTGCTATTAGGGTCCCAGCTGGACACACGGGTGGGTGGTGCAGTACCAGAACAGGAATGGCTACCATTATATCTACTGCCAGGTAGTATGTTATGCATGGAGGTGCATTATCAGCATGTCAGCTGGGCATCTCAGCAGTGCTTACAATTCCCATATTTGGCACAAAAGTATGCTGTACCACCACTTTGTACATAGCAGGATTCCTCCTCATGGTCACCTAGCTGGTCAGTATGACATATTATAATGTTGATCATCATAGTTATTTCTGTATCTATACAGTGGCATAGATAGCAATGTGTAATCATCTTTCTTTTTGGTTATGTGTCCCCTCCCTGTTATGCCTTCCAGGTGAAGCAGGCTACCCACTCAAACCTTTGCTAATAGCACCAGTCTGTAAACTTCAGATAGCTGCCAAGGAGTGCTTCAACACTGCTCTGCCCCAGACAAGGATTGTAGTTTATTAAGTGTTTAGCTTATTGAAAGTCCACTTCCATAGCCTGTATAAGTCTGCCAGTGTCCTTCAATATGGCCCTTCTATAGAACGCAAAATGTTTGCCTGCTACTGATTCTACATAACATGATCGTACTTGAGCCACAGCCAGGCATCACTAGTGGCACTGCAGATTCCTGCATTTTTTTCTCTCAGCAGTGACAACAGAACGGCAGTAGCATGGTGACCAATCTGCCAGGCTTGTGCAAGATATAAAGCCACAAAGGCAAAGAGGCAGTGTCTAGTCCACAACTATTGGCCATGACATTTCAGTTTGTGAAAGTGTAAAACATTCACACAGACAATACTTGATGTTGTTATTTGTGGGTTATGCTAAGTAGTACATGATTTACTTACATTGTACATCAGACATTTATCCAAGCAGAAAGAGAGAAAAAAAGGTTGTTTTTCTTTCATAATCTCTTATCAGCCAAGGGGTCAGTGGCATAAGTACCTGCTAGCAGGCTTTGATTGAAGTGAAACAAATAGCAGGTGCTATAAAACATGTATAGAGCTATACTGAGATTGTTTCCCTGTGGTGTCCAGAACAGAGTATGATTAATTTGTGCATTAATTACCTGCCATGAAAAAAGAAGAATGCAGATTTTCTGTCTTTTTTTCAGTCCCTGATATTGTCTGTTACTGCTTTTCAAAAAAAAAAAAAAAGGTAGAACTGCAACATTGACACTGTCTGGAAAGTGACTGCTGGGTGAGCACTGTCTGTGCTACTGTTGTGGAAAATTTCAATTATATTTGGAAGGTGTGATACACAATGGGCCAGATTCACGAAACCTCCGTGTAAGACTTAATATGTCTTACTCGGAGGCTGCAGTTGAACGGTATGACGTCAGCATGCCATGCATATTCATGAGGACATGCCGACTCATACCCAAGTCTAACACGGTCCGTGTAGGAAAGTAGGGGGCGTGTCCGATTGCCAAGTACAGCAAAGGGACACGCCCCCAGAAGAGTCAGAGTCCTGAAAGTAAACACCCACGAGCGAGTCCGCTGAAATGTCAAGGAACACACCACGCATGCCCACAGACTAAACCCTACTGAAAATATGTAAAATGTAAAAATAGCAGTTTCCTTTTTTTTTTATAATTTCCAAAATGTTTGCCCGCATTTGCACTCGTTTGTGCGAGTATGCCCTTCGCTCAACCACAGTTAGCAGATATGACATTGAAAAGCATATAACATCTACATATGCAAATTAAGCAAAGTAGCAATAGCGTAGCGGTAGAGACATCTCCCAAAGAATAGGTAGTCACGGTTCGAGCCCCACAACATCCCCCTCCATTTTTCTTTAAATAAGTATGAAACAATTCCCCGATATATATAAATTTAATTTAAGTAAAATGTAATGAAATGGCCCATGTATTTCTGAACAAAACCTATATTATGTATATATAAAAAGGATCATAATTGCCCATAGCTTAGCAGCGCTTTAACAAGCTTAATATGAGTATCTGTAGCTGAGCAGCACTTTAACAAGCTTAATATGAGTGCCCGTAGCTGAGCAGCGCTTTAACAGGCTCAATATGAGTGCCCATAGCTGGGCAGCACTTTACCCAGCTTAATATGAGTGCTTATGGCTAAATAACGCTTTACCCAGTGTAAGCTGTTTGCGCGGAGCTGCGCAGTGCGCCAACCAGCTTACTGTTGGGCAAGCTGTAGCAAAGTCGCCTTTACACAGACTCACCTACTAGCCTGTCTAGACAGTAGTAAAATAAAAAAGGAATGGAAAGGATCAAACCCAGGATACTGTGCACCATAGTTAAAGTACTGAACCACTAAGCCATGACAGTTGTAATGAGAACTACAGTATTACCATACATATAGGAATGAATGAAAATATAACCATGACAAAGCAGGTTTGCTGTAAGCAGAGAAATATCCAAAATGGCCAACCACAGATAAGTGTGGGAAAACTGGCATATATAAGCCTCATAGGCAGGAATACATACCATAACTGATTGTGGTACCCATTTGCAGTCAGGATGGCAGGTGCAGGAGAGGGAAATCGCTTTAGAGCACAAAGGTGGGGTGTTGAGGAGTCAAAATATATGGTTTGGCTCCTAGTCTATGATCATGAAGCGCAACTCATGCAGGGCCAGGTTTAATGGGGAGCGTTTAAGGCAGAGGTGTGGAACCGGTTGGCACATGATCTCACCAGTGCCACAAGCATTCCGAGCACTGATGAACTGGTCCATCACCACCATGCGGACCTGAAGCGACGAAAGGAGGACCAACTGAACTGATGGATCCAGGAGGCCTGCCAAATGCCCAATGCCCCACTACTGAGTAAGTATCCATGTAATTAAGTATGTAAGAAATGCTATCCTAGCCTATGGTATGGATAGGTATGTTACAATATTCCTTCATTTATATTACAGCTGCAGGTGTTCGTTCCACGAATCGGCAAGCCTATGCAGATAGGCTTGCAAGGATGCGCCACCGGTCAGGTTAGTAATTATTCTGCTGGTATTGTTATAGAATATAAGTGGCTTGCAAAAGAGTTCAGTGTTGTAACCCAGTAATAAAGGTGAAATAAGCCTAGAAGAAAGATTCTGCTAGTATTGTAAGATTAGATAAGTGATGCAGCCTGGAAAAAGAGTATTGCAATCCAGTAATAAAGATTAAACAAGTCTCAAATAGAGTTTCCACCTGTATTGTAATATCAGATAACTGCTTCAGCCTGAAAATGAGTGTTGTAATCAATCAACAAAGGATAGACAACTGTTGAATACATCCTTGTAAATTCTGCCATATGAAATAAGTGAGTCAACTGCAAAGGATTGTTGTAACCCAGTAATAAATGTTAATAAAGCCTAGAATTAAGTACTATCCTGAAATGTAAATATAAAATAAGTGAGAGAGTGTGAGAAAGAGAGTTTGAAGCTACCAAGACAGCTGTAATAAGTCTGGAATAAAGGTATACTGCATTCACTACATAATGAAATGAATGAGACAGCCACAACCAAAGAGTGAAATGTCTTTAATAAAGTACAGAATCTGGACTGTGTCCATCCCACAATTTGGATATGTTGCTGTACCCTTGCATTATGGAGATAGTATGGTTGTATGAAATGCTGAACATCCACAGTTGTCTAGACCCATATAAATCAAATGTAGCAGGATGCTTTACCTGAACACAGCCAGATATGAACATATATGAATAAAAATGGAATGTATATTAATGTAGCAGTAACATCCCCATCACCAACATTCCTAAGGTTACATACAGGAAACTGTACTAATACATGTAGGGGATATATATCTGCATCTACTAGGAATGTACAGTATATGTATAGGTAGTTTAAGTTGTTAATGTAATATTTCTCCACCCTACCCTATTTTCACAAATTATGCCATTCCACACCAAACTGGGTATGTGTATTCACAATTAATTCCCATGGACATTTGTCCTGTTGGTTTATACATATCTGCATGTACGTTGATGCATGTGCTCTCTTCACATATCCAAACCTGATGGCCTGTTGCCACCAATCAAATCTGCATGCTGTTGGAATGTCCACTGTTGTTCTAAATAATCATGCATTATGCTTGCTGCTCAGTGTTCAGAATTCATGTGTGTTTGGATCAATGGGAATACTGATGCATGCTGTTACAACTAATTTTGAATGGTGTTGTTTGTTACTAACCCAAAATACCATAAAATACTGCTAAACATAGGACAACAGGAAAGGCGGGTTCCAGCAGACCCACCTCTCCCACGTCAGCTGGCGAGTGCACCTGGCACCAGTGCCCAGGCCGGGACCTCCTCCTCCGGTGGCTCTGTACCACCTTTGGGTGGAAGCGCTGCAGGGGATGCGGCTCGTCCCCCCTCTGCAAGCGTGGCCAGAGGAGAGCCTCCACTCACCCTCCCTAGGGTCCGGTCTGTGGTGCGTAGTGAGATCAGACATTCGGTGACTGATCCCCTATGCCAGCTTGAGGTGAGGGTGGTGCATCTCACGGGTGTGCCTGCCCGTCCTATCCAGCCCCCAGCACAGCCCCGGCCTGGGCTGTGAAGGTGCAGTGGTAACTGCCCATTGGTGGGGATCTCAGTTCCACTGTTGCCATCTGTTGGCTCATGGGCTTGCGATATCCAAACATCCATCCCCGTCAATTGTGTTTACCCCCCACGTGTCATACTCCACCCCTGTATGCGTCTTGTTTGTCTTGTCTGTTAACCTCCCCAACCTACCTCCCCAAGTATACCTACTTCCTGTATCTCACATTCCACTCTCACCTGAAAAAAAAATAAAAAAAGGGCACTCTGTTCCCACAAAAAAATTATGCCCCATACATAGCTGCCCATTTCGCATACATGTCTGCTGGACATGTAAACTGATAATTACAATTGGCTGTACAACATATTTTGTTGTCCTCACCCCTCTCTCAGGGGTGGAAGGTGTCAAATCTCACTCTAAATTTCTAACATATGCACAGCTGTTGCTGGTAAAGAATTGGGCAGCTATGGGCCTTCCCTTCATCCTTCCTGCACATCCAGAGCTTGTTTTCCTACTGTCCTACCCTCTTTGTGCCCCCTTTTTCACCACTTTCCTATTTCCCCATTTTCTTTTCTTTAAAAGAAAATAGCGCGGGTGTTAGCGGGAGTAAGCACTTTTAAGCAGTAGTCAGCGGGTGTGGGCTTGTGTGTGCTTAGCTAAGTGTAGATAAGCATAGCTAAGCGTCGTGCAAACTTGCCAAACCCGCTTACAACTGCTTAAAAGTGCCTTAGTCACTCTGTATGACAAGGCCTGTAGTCTGCTCATCAGCAAAATAAAATATCCCTGTCAGTGTCGAACCCATAACCTTGGGAACACTAGACTTCATGAATTACCACTCAGCCACAGCAGATATACAAGAACTTGGTGCTGAAAGAAATATATCATGACATACAAGGAGTGAATGTAAAGGGAAAATAGGAAAGCCATTACACAAAGCTTGTTCTGTGTATCTTTACTGGCAATTCTTGTGGAATTGCATTTCATTAGTGTGATAAGAGAAACAGCCATGATAGTAGGTAATAATGTTACAGTAGCACCTTACAAACCCCACACAGTATCAGAACAGGATAAACACCGCCATATTTGAATAGGTAAGAGGCCAGACCTCCCAACTGTGACTGATATACAGGGATGTCCCTGATTTGCAAACAAATGTTACCTGTGCCCCACTGACTCCCTGTGAAATGTACTCACAGTAGGCAGAAAGGTGTGGAATCCCATGTAATGGTAACTGTCAATAAGTTACAGTAGACACTACTTGCATGTCAGAAATGGTGTAGTAATACATATGCTCAAATTAACCCCACAGTCACAACTGCAGAATATCTGAAATATATCACGGGTGTATCCCACTGATATGTACCTTTCCCTGAGGCTGGTCAAATATATACCTGAGAGTATCTGAGGCCTGGAAGTGTCAGAAACACACAGGCATATCAGCCTGTCTGCTGTTAAACACTCTGCGAATAGCTGTAGAATTACTTCCACAAGCATGCTCTTATGTAGGAGTACAACACAGAAATATCAAAGGATGTAGCCATCTAACATACTAATGACAGTATAGCAGTTCACAAGCACTGCATGTGCCTGATATTCATAATTGTTAGTACAATATACTTAGTTGTCCTCACCCCTCTCTCAGGGGTGGAAGTTTTCAAATGTCACAGCAAATGTCAAGCATATGTACAGCTATTGCAGTTAAAGAAATGTGCAGCTATGGACCTTCCCTACACCCAGCCTGCACATCCCTAGCTGGTATCCCCACTGACTTCCTGCTTCCTGCTTACAACTGTTTAAAAGTGCCTTATTCACTCTGTATGACAAGGCCCCAGTATTGCTCAGCAGCAAAATAAAATACCTTTGTAAGTGTCAACCACAGACATTAGGCTCACCAGACTGCATGAAGTACCACCAAGCCACAGCAAACATATAAGCACTTAGTGCTGAAAGAAATATATCATGCATTACAAGGAGTGAACGTAAATGGAAAATAGGAAAGCCATAGCAACACATTCCAGTAAAGGCAAATATCAGGCATTCAAGGAGTGAATGTAAAGGGAAAATAGAAAAGCCATAGCAACACATTGCAAGAACTACTGCTGTACGTAAGTTAATCCACAAATCCCACAGGAAAGTACATACTCCCATGTAAACAGTGTTAGCATTAGCAGGCGTGAGTTAACATACACACCGAGAAGAGTGCACTGGAAGAAGCAACAGTCAGGTTTCAGTACAACATGCATTTCAGTGGCTACAACACAGCCTCAGATATGAGAGATATACCAACCTTCTGACTGACACAATAGTGTCCACAGCAAACCAGCATGGTCCCCACCTTGTAAAACTGAAAGGCATACACCTACCTAACCTATCATTTTATAGCAGTGTCCTGAAATCACAGTGAGAACTGCAATTACCACACAGCAGGTTGCATGCAATTACTAAATGCTGTCTACCAATTGGTGCAGAGGCCATCACATGCACATGTGCAGATACCTACAAAAGCAGCCTGTACTGCCAGTCCACACATAGAGAGAGGGAGGGAGAGAGAGAGAGAGAGAGAGAGAGGAAGGGAGGGAGGGAGAGAGAGAGAGAGGGAGGGGGACAGGGGGACAGGGACAGGGACAGGGAGAGGGAGAGGGGAGAGGGGGGAGAGGGAGGGGAGAGAGAGGGGGAAGGGGGAGAAAAAGGGAGGGGAGAGAGAGGGAGAGAGGGAGAGGGAGAGAGAGGGAGAGGGAGAGAGGGAGGGAGAGGGAGAGAGAGAAGGGAGAAGGGAGAGGGAGAGAAGGGAGAGGGAGGGAGGGAGAGGAGAGGGAGGGAGAGAGGGGGAGAGAGAGAGGGGGAGGGAGAGAGAGAGAGAGAGAGAGAGAGAGAGAGAGAGAGAGAAATAGAGAGAGAGAGAGACCCCAAAAACAATAAAGCCACCAGCAAGCCAAAAGAAAAAAGCTGTCAGAGACAAACGTAATGTAAACTACATAATCTAAAAATCTACATACTGTGAACCCTCCATATGTGTTAGCAGTCTGTATCTATATGTATATGCAGATGTGCATAGGGCAAGGGACATCCTGGAACTATTAGTGAAGGCTGGACATACATATGTAGTTAAAGGTTGCTATGTGCACATATCAATGTAGGTTGTAGTGTGTGGCATTGAAAACTGCATGCAGTGCAGGTATATGTCATGTGGTGGTGAATATCTGTGGGACTGAGCCACTGAGGCCTGCTACAGCTATACAGCCTGAGGGCAGCATAATGCATTCTGCACAACATTGTGCAATATCATTACAGAATGGTATGTCTCACAACTGTTTCAGAAGTGATATTCCCACCATGAAAGGTGGCCAGTCTATGTGCCTACATGTGCATGTATATGTACAGCAATGGATGTTTAGAAGTGTGTGTGTGTGTATCTATATATATATATATATATATATATATATACATAATCTATATATATATATATATATATATATATATATATATATATATATGTACATAGATAGAGTGGTATGTATAGATAGATAAAGATATATAAATAGATAGATAGATAGATAGATAGACAGAATATGTATATACATATAGATATAATAGATACATACATATATAGATATATATTTAGATACATACCCCGGGATTCATGAACCCTTTCCCAGGCGCACTCATAGCGTAGGCGTTACAATGCCAAATATGGCCGCCGAGCGATTCAGGTACGATCCAATTCCATGTGCACTACCGGCGTGCGCCAGATCTGCGCAGCCCCCAGCGTAGGTATGCTAAACACCCCATGTGCGGTGTGTCACCATGCAAATGAAGGCATATAGCGATTCACAAAGTGGTGCAGGCGTAGCATAAGCCCACGGCAATGTAAACCAAAAAAAAATGGTTTACATTTTCCCAAACATAACATTGGAGTAATGGAAGAGTGTCAGACCCAGTATCACACTGTTAACATATGCCAATGGCGAAATACACAGACAATGGCAAAAGAAAACATGCACAACACATAAATAATAACTTAAATGGCATGTCCACAGTAACTCACATCAGAACCGCAGGACATGTGTGCAGAAGGTGGAACATAATAAAATAATATAACAATGTTATAAAACAGCATCGTAATAGACATCAGGTCCACAGCATAATACACCATGGTATGCATGGAACGCCACAACCGCAGTGCAAGGGTTGCCAAGAACTCGCAGCAGTCTTCGGCGTGGTAACTATGAATTAGTAGTCAATGCCATGCAAATGAGGCAGATAATACTAAATCGCAAATTCCCCACTGGAGTAAGGTTGTACCAAACGGTGCAGCGGTAATACACCGAGGAGTGGCTAAGAGGGAATACATGACATCTGCAGAGGGGTGTGCCACCGTAGCAGTAAGCACATTGGAGCACAGCAAACCTGGGCTCTACATCGCAAATCAAAGCTGCAGGACCGGGGTGTGGGGTAATAGTTTAGCTGAGAGCACACAATGCGCACAAAAGTGCATGTGTACGAGGATGACAATGTTCCTGGAACCTAGTCATGTGATGCATGCCCCGCAAACAATATCGGAAGCAAGAAGGTGATGTGAAGAATATAAGGAAATGCGGAAGAAGTGTAATTGGAGTACTAATGAGCAATCAACACTAATCAACCCACAAAGGCCAATCGGTGGCAGCTGACAACTCTGCATGCAGAAACCTGCAAAAAGGTCTAGGGGAGGCATAGGAATGCAAAGAAAGTAGGGGAGGTAGCAGACTGCAAAGATAGAAGACCTGACACAGCAGAGCAAAGCAGACAGGCAGCACAATGGCAGTAGCACACAAAACGCATGATATGCCATGTCCATGAAAGTAGAAATGACAGTGCTCTGCAGGATGCATGCCAGAAAATGGTAGTTGCAACGTGCAGAAATAGTAAGGGAAGGTCGAAAGGTAATCCATGGCAGGCAAGAGTAATGCAACACCAAAGGCAACACCGTTGTAGTTCCATCGGTAAAACACGGAAGATAACCCTTAGATACGGCCGTACAAACACACCCTATGACATCATCGGTGTGCACATCACAATAGTATAAAGTGTGAATGCACACAACACACAGCCGTGTATTCCCAAACGCCGCACCATAAGTGTAAACACACGGGGAACTTTTAAAATGTACATGTTGGGTGCTGCCGTAGCTGTGATCAATCAGCATGTGTTAGAGACAGACGGTGTTGTGGAGGAGGATGCCGACAACCACCCCAGGCCTCGGAGGAGGAGGAGAATTTTCAGACCAAGGGTAACCTACCAGGGGCTACATGACCAGGAGATAGTAGAGCGTTACAGGGTGGACAGGGACATGTTACAGCAAATAGTGGAGCTGTGCCGGCACCGCCTGAGAACAAGAAACAACAGAGGGGAACCCATCCCAGTGGACACAAAGGTATGTGTAAGCTTGCGAATACTGGCCACAGGTACCTTTCAAAGGCCAACTGGAGATATAATGGGCATCTCACAGGCATCAGCATCCAGGGTACTACACCAGTTCCTGGATGCCATGTTACCACATGCCAATGAGCATATATACTTCCCCAGATCTCAGGAGGAGTTGGCTAGCAAAATGCACCACTTCCACCATGTGGCACAATACCCGGAGGTACTGGGTGAGATAGACTGTACGCACATACAAATCAAGTCACCACCTGGCGAGCAGGGTAGACGCTACATAAACCGCAAGGGATTCCACTCCATCAATTGCCAGGTCGTGTGCAATGCCCAGGGCATTATCATGGATGTGTGTGCTGGCAGCCCTGGAAGTTACCACGATTCCCATATCTGGCATGCCTCACAGCTGTACCAGGTATTTGTCAGGGGGGACATCCCACAAGGCCATCTCATGGGGGATGCTGGCTATGCACTGGAGCCGTCGATGATGACTCCCATCAGAAATGCACACACACACATGCAAGAACGCCATAATGAGGCACACGCACAAACTAGAATAATCATAGAGCGTGTGTTCGGGATGCTGAAATCACAGTTCTGGTGCTTGGATACATCTGGTGGAGCCTTGCAGTACTCTCCAGGCACATGTGCCCACATATTCATAGTATGTGCCATGCTACATAATATGATCCTGCAGAAGCAGCTGCTGCAGGGACATAATGGTGAAGGGCCACAAAGCCCACCACAATTGCCAAGGCCAGTCCAGGCACAGAGGGTTCCGGACCAGGAACACACTGTGTCAGCCCCAGTAGGCAGACGGAGGTGTACCCAATATGCCTATGCCTTGGCAAAGAGGGAACGTATAGCACATACTCTGACAGCGTAGGCCCCATGGACTAACACCTCCCCACCTGCACACACAGTGAAATAGACGGCACACAAACATGACCACCTGTAAAGTGTACTGTATGGGTGGCCTTATGTGTGACTCCAACATAGGCAGCCCCCAAACACTGTAAACCCAACAGCCAGTGGAACATGTACATGAACAGTACACGAGTCCTACAGCATATGGAGTTGCTGTGTGCCTGCCACGGTCGCCGCAAGATGTATACATATAAATATATATATATATATATATATAGATATGTATATATATATATATATATATATATATATATATATATATATATAATATATATATATAGATAAATATGTACACATATACATATATATATAATACAGATAAGACAGGGAATTAGAGGGATATAAGGTGACTGAGAGGTATCCCGCGATATCTGTACATAGTATACATAGTGCAAAGACAATCTGAACATCCGGGAGGTTCAAAATAAGAGGATACCGCCAACCATGGAACGTGTAACATACCGATATGCATAACCGCGAGGCTGAAGGACCGCCAGAACACAGTACTGTAACAGTACATGCGCGTGTAATAGTATGATGATATGAAGGGAGAGGTAGACACTGCCGCCGGTGTTGTGGTCCACGTAGGTACTGTGTGCAACCGTCCCCATGAGTGCCGTATGTGTATGTGTGCGCTGATGGTGCCATGTGCGTCGCTGTGTGAGTGTAATGTGTGTGTGTCTGCAACATGTGTATGTTTGTGCCAAGTTAGAGGCAGAGCAGAATATTAGGTGTAGGCATACGGTAAACTAGCCTCAGGCATATTTTCACTACTAGTCCCACAGTAGTAGCGACAGCCCCATCCTGGCTAGGTGTGTTGTGACATAGAACGATACAAAGTGAATATGTCCCAGATGGTAGCACAGGAATATTCCCCATAAGAAATGGAAAGGACGTATGTAATAGTCATGCCTGCATGTACGACACTGATATGTTACATGCAATATGATACGTTGGCAAAGTCACACAGCAATAGGTATGTATCGCGGAAATATGTATGTGCTACCCCAGTACTGACCGTGGCCACTTGTTGGCCCGTAAACACCGCTGTGTGTTCTACAAGTGTCAAACAATCAATTCCCATCTGAATATGTGGCAACCACTGGCAAACAGGCTATCCCAACAACAGGACCACAATGACTGCAAATATCTGGGACAGACTGACAAGGGATAGTCGTCACGTACACATAACCGCTGATAAACCACAGATGTTACGGAGGTATACATGCATCAAGCTCACCTGCAGGCGATACCGACACCACATGACAACAGCCCGACCTACAATCCCATAACAAAAGACTATTAGCTGTTAACTCTCCAAGTAGGGATGGAGCACACAGACAACTATACTGGTTATGTAGAGATGCAAGGCCCACAAACCGTATCCGTGACGTACAACCACCGATATCCCCCACTGTAGATAATAAAGGAATACAAACCGTAATAGCAGCACAAACATACAGTCAGTCAATGACATCTGCATAATCACAACATATCGCGTGGTTGACACAATTAAAGGTGGATGCATAATTGAATGCGTTGTATAAATGCAAACAATAGCCATGTTACAGTTTGGAATGCAATACTCCGGTATCATTCATCGGCAGGACAGGTACACCCACATGTCGAACCAAATACTACACCTGTCACACACAATCCACGGGTGACTTGAATGCAGAATACACTTGTCCCTATGCATAGCAGATGCAGTTACACATAACATAAGACAATACAGACCATCCCCACGAAGGTAGGGCAAATATCCAATGCCCAGGCGGAGAATCCAATTATACCCCAGTATCGACACGTAATTACCGAATGGAGTAGATGCACAGGTGATATGCACGTAATTACTCACGTACCCATAGCCGCTGATATACCACAGAAGTTACGGGGGTATACATGCAGCAAGGCCACGTGCAGATGATATCGGAACCAATTAACAACAGCCCAACCTACACTCCCATAACAAAAAACTATTAACTGTTACCTCTCCAAGTAGGGATGGAGCACACAGACAACTATACTGTCTATGTAGAGATGCAAGGCCCACAACCCGTATCCGTCACGTACAACCACCGATATCCCCCACCGTAGATATTAAAGGAATACAAACCGTAATAGCAGCACAAACATACAGTCAGTCAATGACATCTGCATAACCACAACATATCGTGTGGAAGACACAATTAAAGGCGGATGCATACTATATAAAGGAATACAACAGCCATGTTACAGTTTTGAATGCAATACCCCGTTATCATTCGTCGGCAGGACAGGTACACCCACATGTCGAACCAAATACTACACCTGTCACACACAATCCATGAGTGACATGACTTCAAAATATACTTTTCGCTACGCATAGCAGTTGCAGTTACACATAACATAACACAATACAGACCATCTCCACGAAGGTAGGGCAAATAGCCAACGCCCAGGTGGAGAGTCCAATTATACCCCTGTATCGACGCGTAATTTCCGAATGGAGTAGATGCACAGGTGATATGCACGTAATTACTCACTGAGGAACAGCAATTGGTGGGATGAATCCACATGTTGCAGGTATCGACGTATATAAGGATGACTCTCAGGATATTCAAACCGTACGCTCATACCGAAACAGCATTGTACTACTGAAAACGAAAGGAAACGGAAAAACGATACACGATACACGGAACGACACACCAACAAGGTATGTAGAACACACAATATGTAAGGTTGTGTAATGCATGATCTGTATTAATAAGCTGTACTGTATGTGAATGGTGGCTGAAATTAATTACGCTTGCCCGTAATGCAGAAAGTGGTGAATGGTAGTTATGTAGTGATATCTTGCTGAGCATACCAACGCTTGTAGACACCGTGTGTACAGCCAGTGGGACATCATGTACACAGCTGCTGTCAGCAGACGTCCGTAGTAGTTGTTGTAGTACACATGTTCCGTGCAAGCTGTGATGGGTGTGTTTCCACGGTGTGGCTAGCAAGGCCGTGTAGCATATGTGTTGAATCCACCAAAGAGGGGATAACCCAGGTGTGTCACACCAGTCACATGGAGGTAGTGTTCATGCTAAGGGTAGTGTAGGTATGGTATGTGTTATGTATTGTTTCATCCAGCTGAGCATACATTGTTCTTGCAGGAATGTACATTGTTGTAGATGATGTGGTACTACGTGATGGTAGGTGTGTGTTGTGAATGTTACCCATCCAGACGTGACCGTCAGGTGCAGACATGGTTGTCAGCAGCATCACCCCCATCCACAGCTGTCAGCACCCTGTCCCCAGAATGGGTAACAGTAGCCCTCGTACTGTGTGACTAATGTGCAGATCGTAGAACACCTACTACTGGCTGCCTAACAGTGTCATCTAGGAGGGGTATATGATGGCTGGAATACGCTGCTCCAATGTATAAATATGATATCCCAATGAATTACAATGATTCCCATCTAGTAAGCCATGGCTGGCATGTAAACCTTGTACAACAATGACTGTGTGACAGACCCGTCCAATGTGGTGCTGTGATGAACATGCACCCGTTAGAACACCAAATGAGGTACGTTGCACGTAATGATGTACAACTGACAGCTATGGGCACAGCATGGATGCAGAAGCACATCTCCCACAGGCAGTACCACTGTACGGTGGTAGGGGGGCATTGCACGAGTACATGTGACAGTTGCTGCATTGCCACATGTACGACATATCTGTCATATAGGGGTAGCACTGGTACGTGACGGTTGGACATGCCTGTACATACGACCATGTCCCACAGGATATGTGTGAAGTGTGTACAACACCTGTCATACCATCAGCAAGCTGTGCAGTGAATGACCGCCAGTGTACCTGTGTGACATGTTGTGCAATGGGTGCAAAGGTACGCAGTAGCGCAATACATGCTCACATGTCCTGCACAGGTGCATAGCTTGACAATACAATACAAATAGGGTGTTGGATAATAGCAACCCACAAGAGGTGATGAGTACGGGTGGCAATGCACTATCACCTTTCCGGGTAAGGTGTGCATGTCCATGACACATTAGCACCTGAGATGTTAGCAGTACAGCTGTACAGGGCGGCATGTATATTTGATTACAGATACCCTTGCATGTTCCACCAGTGGCCTGTTGACAGACAGACATCAACACAATGTGCAGTAGTGACATGTGCACAGCACATCACCGCTGGCTACAGTAGAACAGGGTTAATGTGTTGACATGTGCACAGAACATCAGCGCCAGCTACAGTCGAACACGGTATGTGTTCATAGGTTCATAGGTTCATAGGTTCATACTAGGCTTTCTGCCCAAGGGCATTTATAAGCCTAGCCCATAGTTATGTGGCTTTCGCCACCCCTTTAGTTTGAATAAAACTATGCCTATTATTTTGCTGTGCCTCTGTCAAGCAGTGACACTGAAGTAATCCCTGGGGTATATCTGCGATCTCCCATCCATTGGTCAAGATTCCTCTTGAACAAGGCCAGCGAGGTGCTCTGCCTCACATGTACCGGTATTTTGTTCCACAGCATAGGGAGTCTCTGGGTGATGAATCTGTCCCTCCAGCACGTTCTATTAATAACCGTGTCAAGGTTTAAGTCTCCCGCCCTTGTGGTTCTGAGGGATATAGATTTTTTGAGGTGAAGCATATTCATCAAATCTGGGTTTGACATGGCCTTATATGTCAGGCACAGGTCACCTCTGAGCAAGCGGTATGAGACTGAATAGAGCTGGAGTTCTTTCAGTCGGGCAGCATAAGACATATTTTTGAGACCCTTTATCCTTTTGGTGAGGAACGTTTGGGGCCTTTCAAGCTGCAGCAGGTGTCGGGTCAGATACATTCCGAACGGGCATTGTACTCAATCATAGGTCTAATGAGTGATGAGTACAGGGGGACGATGACCTCCCTTGATCTAGATGTGAATCCCTTCATGATCAGGTGGGCAATATAGAAGGTTTTCCTAACTACTTTAGCAACATGAGTGTCAAGCGAAGGTTACTGTCAACCTGTGTCCCCAGATCCCTGATCTCTTCTTCTGTGCTCAGTGGATTGCCACCTTTATGGTAGCTTGGTGTAACCTTGTTTTTCCCGAAGGGTATGACTATGCATTTCTTGGCGTTTAACTTTAGGCCATGTCTCTGGCACCAGTTATCCTTTTCTGTGAGGCCCTTCTGAAGGATATCTGTGTCAGATGTGTTTTCGACTATGGCGCCCAGTTTGCAGTCATCTGCAAACTTTGTCAGCCATAACCCTCCTGTGTTTGCTTGTACTTCAGAAAAGTAGATGCCAAACAAGAGTGGACCCAGGACTGAGCCCTGTGGGACACCACTTGTGACAGGCTTTGAGTCTGACATGGCTCCAGCAACTCTGACCCTGTGGGTTCTGTCACTTAGCCAGTTTGCAACCCATCTTGTGATGTATGGGTTTACATTCAAGCTGATGAGTTTTTCGATGATACCTGAGTGGGGTATTGTGTTGAAGGCCTTTGGCAGGTCGAGGTAGGCTGTATGGACTGCCTTTCCCTCATCAATGGCCTTGGTGACTGTCTCGAAAAAGTCAACCAAGTTTAAGAGGCATGATCTGCCTTTGACAAAGCCAAACTGGGTTGGATCCAAAGTCTGCAAGTTCCCTATGTCTTTATTTATGAGTTCCATTATGATCCTCTCCATGGCTTTGCAGATAAGGCTTGTCAAGCTAATGGGGTGGTAATTTCCAGGGTCGGTGGAGGCACCGCCCTTGTGAAGTGGGACCACAGTCGCCGTGCGCCACTCCTTGGGTACGTATCCTTAGGGGAGGCTAAGATTAAACAGCTGTCCTAACTATGGGTTTAATTCCTCGTTGAGTTCGTGGAGCACACAGCCGGGGACACCATCCGGTCCCATGGATGCTGTGTTTTTTGCCTTTGTGAGAGCAGTTCTCACCTGGGCGTTGGAGATGTTTGGGGGGCTACAATCCTCTGGTATAGATATCTCTCCTTTGGGGAGGGGAGAAGTTTGCACTGAACCTGTCAGCCAGTATGTTGGCAATGTGTGTAGGTTCAGTAATCTTCACATCATTTTGAACTAATTCTGAGCATATCTGGGAGTTTCCTCCTAGGTTCCTAACATAGCTAAAGAAGGCCTTATGATTGTCTTTTGAGTCCTTGGTGATTTTTCTCTCAAAATTAGCCTTGGATGATTTTATGAGAGCTCTTAGTTTTTTACTTATAATGATCAAAGGTGTCTTACCTTTCAAGGATTTTGCTCTATCTTGTAGTAGCTTCCTCCTTTTGTTGTAGAGCTTGTTTATGGCTGGGGTCCACCAAACTGGACGCTTGCCTTTGGTACAGAGAGTCTTAGTTTTGTTTGGGATTGCCTGATCCATGCAATCCTCTAGGTGCTGGTAGAAGGCATTTGTAAGTGATTCAGCGGTTTGAGTAATGTTTACCACTGGCTTAGGGGCCTTAAAGGAGACCACACTAGTTTTTAGAAGTGTGAAGTCGGCTTTTGAGAAGTTTTTCACTGTGGTCTTTTTTATTTCAGGTGGGGGCGGGATGAGGACCTCCAGCGAGATTAGTTTATGATCTGATCTCACCAGTGAGGGGTATACTTCCGGTGTTGAACATTTTGATCCCATGTTCGTGATGATGAGATCAAGTATGTTTTCTCCTCTAGTGGGGATGGTGACTAGTTGTTCCATGGCATTTGAGTTTATGAACTCCAGGAATCTTTGGGTCAGAGTGTATGGGCTTGAGTAGTGTTCCCAGTCTATATTAGGGTAGTTGAAGTCACCTAGTATGATGGTGTTTGGAGATACATTTATCCCCTCCAATGTTTTCAGGAAGGCCATGTGAGGTTCCTGAGTTTGAGAGGGTGGCCTGTAACATGCTACAAATTGCAGAGCAGTCTTGCCTATGGTTAATTGCACCTGGATGGTCTCCGATGCATCGTGCGTTGCCACCAACCTTGAGGTGTGGGTATCCTTTATGAACCCCACCGTCATTGTAGCCCATGCCACAGAGAGACATGTTATGCATCTGTGTATGTACGGCTGGGAATGGACCTGGCCTAGCAGTATAGCTGTGTTAGTGTTGCGAACAACATACTGAATGGGCTGTGTGTGTGTGAGGTGTGTGTCATAAGTGTATGGTCTGATGGATGATGCCAGCATTGCCACCGCTATGTGAACATCCCCGTCCCCATAAATGAATACCTCGGCTGTGCTCAACACCATGGCCACTGTGGAAGGGATGGTGCTGTGCGGTGCACCCGCTGACATGGTGGTGACAGCAGGCACTGGACGTAGACATATGAGGTACCAATGTCAGGTCGGGGTACCATCCATGTGCACGAGATATCACCATGCGGGCATATACAGCACTGTGTTGAACAATATTACAGCACATATCACCTGTCAGGGGTAATGCTTATACATGGGTGTGCGATACCAGCATGCACCACACACACCCCCACCATGCAGCATGCTGCCTACCTTGCAGAAGGACATTGTCCACACCATGATGATGGACATGCGACATGTCCATATACCCATATAAATGACATATGGAATGGACAGCCACCATCCCAATACTGGTATTCCACAGGCTGGACACATCCCTGTGCCATATATGTGATATACCCTGCCATACCATGCAACCCTGTCCATCACGGCTGCACGTGCCATCACAGTCATACATGGTGTGATGGCCACATGGCACATGCACTATCACCTGACTGGATCAGTAATGTGGCACTGATGCACCTTGTGGTGTCACAATTGCTGTGTAAAACGTGCGCGCACATGCTATGTTTGACCATCCCTGCAAATGTCATATGATTACACATTGTCCCATGTGTATCACATGTGCAATACAGGCGAGCCATGGCAGGATGTCCAACACCTGTACAGTGCTGAGTAGATGTATATGGCAAAACACATGCATGTACAAGTGTTCATGTGTATGTGTGCAGTGCCACTGCTGACGTCCATAACGGCTGCGTCTGTGATGCTATGTGACATATACACAGCATCCAGGTGAACAGTAGTACTGTGGACACATTGGGCCAAGTGCAGATTGGTAAGAACACAGGTGCAGGCAGGTACACATGTCCACAGCAAGCTACCATCTACATGGAGTATGTACAGTGTGATGAGTTGACACAGAGATATGATATGATATCCACTGCATAATGGTGTGACAGGTGTGGCAGCAACATGTCAGCTGTGTCAGTGTCATGATGCGTCCCAGAGATTACTGTGCAGATGTCGTACATGTCATAGCAATGTATGCTCAGCGGTATGCCAGTACATCAGCATGAATGTGACCTGTCGCCATCATTATGCCTTACAGATAATGCCACGTTCACGACTCCCAGCCTTCAGCCGCCAGGAGGATGAAGTCATCATACCATTGCTCCATGACAACTATGACGTGCTGTTCAGCCATGTGCCCCAGCAAGCGCAGCAGTGGGATGACCTGTGGCAGGATATACGCAGGAGGGTGAATGACATGGGTGGCAACAACTGCACCTACCAGCAGGTACGCCGACACTGCATGGACCTCATACGGCATGCGAAACAGCGTGCCACTGCAATCGCCAGAGAACAAGGTGGAACAGGTGGTGGGCCACCAACCCAGCCCCCACTCACACACACAGAGCAGCTACTGGCCAGTCTGGGGACACCCAGGGAACAGCATGCAGAAACACTAGCCACCATCGTAGAGGTGGGTGTCTCCCAACCAAGGAGCCTGGAGCTGCCTGGTAAGTCAGTCCTGCATATGAGTATGATATCCACTGTAGTTGCAGATATCACTGTACATCATGTAAAGTAACAATACATGCCAGGTATATGGGCACACAAGCCGTATACTACAGTATGCTATGTTGTGTATGCAGACGTGTGCATACCATATGCTATCACACAGATACATGATGTCACATGCACAGTGCGAACTGTGGCTGTCATACAGTCATGGATAATGTTTATACTGTTGTGTCGCCCCTATACAGGTACCTCTGGCGTGTTGCACAGACATGGGTCCGTCGCAGGTGAGACTGTTGTCAGTATCAGGCATGTTACAGTGTAGAGTTATTTGCCATGTGGCCAGGTATAACATGCACACCTGGGTTTAGTTCCAGTCACGTTATACAGGTTGCACCACCAGACACACACATGCCACCCGTGTGCAGTAGATACAACCGTTATTATATACCGGCATGAAACCACAGTACCTGTCAGTGTGATATGTGTGGTCAGCTATGCATACCACGGTGGAGGTGTTCTACAATGGATGCATATGTAGTATGCATTGGAGCAACATCCGTGGTATGCACACAGTACCACACAGTGAGCAGTGATCTGGGCAGCACACAGGTGTCACCAATGTGACATATGCCCCTACATTGTGTGCACACATTGTGACACGCACCCGACATGTCCCAAGCTCGTGGTGTTCTGTCTGCAATATTGTCACACCATCACACGACCTACACCCGACATAACAAACATCCACACTGTTGTCTGCATAGCCCTGTGGATTGTGACACCTCTGAGATGTATGGGTATATGTTACATGGGACACCACAGACATGTGTACAAGATGCCCATCACACACAATTGTCCAAGTCCCATTCACACATGGCCATGGGTGATAGCCACAGGCATGTTGCCACACAGTACGCCTGATGTGGATAGACCCCGTTGCACATTGTCCACACATAGTGCAATCATAGCCGTAGTGGACCACCTGTATATTTGATGTGTTACACCGGACAACTGGAATGCCTGTCTGCAGCCACTGGAGGTGTCACCGATGTCTACCATATACGTGCAGTGGAACAGCATGACTGTGTTGCAGTCATGGCAATGCAATGCATCCATGTTATGCATTGCACAACAACATACATGCGTCATGTTGCCATGCAGTGGCACAGTGCCAGTACTCCACACTGTATAGCTATGTACACGGCTCACACTAACCACACCTGCACATACATATGTGCTAAACATGCATTCTATCTGTTGGCACTACACACAACACTGCACTGTGAAGCTCATTATGATGCAGTGCATGTGGCGGGACACCATTGTGTCACACATGTATACATGTCACTGCACATGTCAGCGGATTACATGTCAAGGTAACGTCAGCCATGTGTACTGTTAACCTGTTTGTGGCCACATGGTGTATCACGGTGATGCATGCAAACTACCATGATTGTGTGTACTGCATGTCTACTGATATGACACCTGCTTTATGTAGTGTGCACCCCAGGATGGTATGCATACTAACACTATTAATGTCTGAGCTGCATTTCCTGTGCTGTAGTGCAGGAATGCTGCATGCCATCTGAAATATCACATGCATGGTGTGTGTGTGTGTGTGTGTGTGTGTGTGTGTGTGTGTGTGTGTGTGTGTGTGTGTGTGTGTCTGTGTGTGTGTGTGTGTGTGTGTGTGTGTGTGTGTGTGTGTGTGTGTGTGTGTGTGTGTGTGTGTGTGTGTGTGTCTGTGTGTGTGTCTGTCTGTGTGTGTGGCAGTGCGTAATGTACCTTACAGTATGTCTTTGCATTCACAGGTGGTGTAGGTGCGTTACTTTCCTGCAGTCCATCTGATGTTAGTATCCCCACAGATACTAGCGGTGATGACCATATGCATGAGGTACAGACAGGGTTTTCAGGGGCAGAATCTGCGCCATTGGTTACCATCCCACCTATGTCCCCCTCATCCCCGCACATGGTTCTGATGCCAACACATACCACATCACCGTTGCCCATAGAGGAAGGACAGTCAGCGTCTGTTGGCATTGAACAGGAATGTGTGGTGGCTACGGAAGGTGTGAGTACACACCATGTTGCCAGTGTAATGACTGGTGATGTGCCACACAGGCATGTGGCTGGTGCTGCTTGTAGGAGGACCTCTGGCAGACATGCACCTGCAGTACAGGGCGCAGCAGCTGGTATCACCAGACGCATGTTCCAGACTGTAATGGCGGCACAGGCACGTGCAGAATGGCAGAACCAAGAAGGGCAGAGGCTGCAGAGGGCTGCAATCCGTACCCTAAATGACAGCATCCAGTCATTGGCGAATGCTCAACAGCAGATTGCTAATGTACTGGATAGGCGATTAGGTGAAATGGTTGGAATCCTCGACCGAGGCATGGCAATCCACGAGTGTGAGCTGTCTGTGCTGAAACACCTGGTAGGGGTGAGGCATAGGACACGTGGACATAGGCCAGCAACACCACCTAGTGGAGGTCGACGTGTGCGTGCCACCTCTCATGCCCACTCCCAGAGTGCCGGTAGCAGTAGCAGTGCAGTTGGTGCTGCACTGTCCACACCAGGACACAGCAGGCCACGTGGACGTGGCCCTGGCTGGTCCCATCGTGGACACGGTTCCAGCGGATATGTGTCATCGGACAGTAGCCACTCTATACCTCCACCTGGTAGTGCCCGTGTAACCCCAGGCAGGCACAGGTCACGTGGCCGCGGACGGATACAGTGAGCTGTACAACCTGCACTGTACAGTCTGGGGCTGTCAATTATACCCCATGTAGGCATCACATATGGCTGATCTGTGTACACACATACCCACACACAGCAGACACAACTGTAGGGCTCCACCACATCCACATGCATTCTGCACAGACATGCCCAGTAAACTCACCGGCCTTACACACACACATGATGTTATCCATTGGTGCAGCCTATGCCCCTGGCTAACATATCACCCTGTGCATATGATGAAGCCTCTGCCGCATCTCTGTCATCCACACCATCGGTGCAGGGTTATGCAAATATATTCTGATGCACAGGGTGGACAGGATAGTGAGAGGTGTATGTGATACCTGTGTATGCATAGCGTGGGATGTGTATGTTGCAGTGGTTGTGTATGAAAACTGACAAATGCGTATGTGACGTGGGTTGTGTACTGTCAACATGCAGCAGACATACCATGTTGTGCAGGTGCAGCATGCATTGTGATGTGTTCACGGTATGTGTGACGGTCACATGTGTAGCACCATGTTGGTTCTGATAACCTGAATCCCTCCTATGGTGTACTCGCATGTGCCTACAGGGAGCACTGTTATCGGTCCCCCACGTATAGCTGTGGATTACCCACAGGCACATCTGGCAATAGCAGCATACTACATGTACCCGCAACCTACCTGGACACCTACATGACACACATGTCCACACATATACTGCACCTGACGCATGTGGTCGGTGCCACAGGCTACAGTGGACAGAGACGTCACATACATATCAGGACACACTACAGGTATGGTGACATGGTGCAGGTGTCGTACACAGCATGCTGGCCACTGAATTCACATGTCACCTGTCAGCTGTGGGGCACGCTGTGCAGCAGTCAGACCCTGTAACAGTACAGGAATATGGTTGCAATTGCGGGGTGTACACCACTGACGCACACCCCATAGTGTGCAGATGGGGACACCTGCCTGTGTGGTCAGCGCTCTCACAATACTATGCACCCACACGCCATGTCACAGGGGCGGACCTGCACAGGTGGCCAGTATGGCTCACACCTATGGCATCGACAGGGTTGTGCAATGCAGCACCAGTACGGGATGGTCACCCTGTGTGGTTAGTGTCCTTTCACAACAGTATATTTGCATACACCCTCACACCAAGCAGCAGACATACAAACATGTCGACACACACACATTGTGGTGTCCACACATGTATACACAAAGAGACAACGTGTTACATGTACTGCACCATCAAAATCCATGCACTCCAAACTGGGGTATGTACAGATCTCTACTATGGCATACAGGGATGTGTAGCACGTGTGACATATTCCCCCCGATATGTGGCATACATGGGCACACATTCATGCACACATGTCAGTGCTGGGAATACTACACCCACCATATGATACGTGTGCAGGCATGCAGCGGTATGTAGTGCATTATGTGTTCCAACACTGTATCTGGCAGATGTGCCGATATATGCACTTGGGAGGTGCTAGGTGTTACAGTTGCCATGTGACATACAGGCGATGACACCTGACCGCTGGGTATGCATTATGTCAGCACTGTCATGTAACAGCGACATAGCATACTGTATGCACATGGCAGGGTAGGATGGTGTGTGACACACCTGTGAGCCACCACCTGCACACATGCATATAGACAGGTGTTTAAACACATGATGTACACGCATACCTCCATACGTGCTGTTTCTATGCCACCATATAACAGCCCCTATGATGGGTACGCATATGGTAGGGTGTTGCAACTATGTTATGGACATCGGCCACTGCTCATGCATGGCTGCTCCATGCACAGTACACGTGTCACATGTGTCACCTGTTGCCATGTGTGTATGCATTGCTACGTTTTGACATGTGTGTTGACATACATGTAACATGGACTGTGGTATGGTATCACAGCTGTCACAGGCAAACAACACAAGGGTATGTGTCCCAGTCAACACCGCTAAACCCTGTAGTGGGAGCATTCCACAGACATGGGTCCACCTTCCATTCGTGTGTGTAGCACCGCGTACGCCAGCGTTATGCATCACAGGCTTTGTATGTGTCATGTGTGCAGTCCATGCACACATCCAGACTATCACATGTATGACATATCCGGACGTTGGTTCACTCTGGTACAGCAGCAGTCGTGTGTCACAGCTGTGTCAGGGCCGTGGTATGTGTGGAGCCGACCTGTCCATGTATACAGATATGGGTGGACTACATCACACATGTTGGATCATTGTTAGTACATGTGTACTCTGCACAACTGGTGTACACTGCTATACAGACCTGTGGACATATGTCACATGCTGTTGTTGGACCATGAGGCGTACTGCTGCACTGATGACATGGTGCTGACATGGCAGCTACAGTGTTCACCGCAGTGTGTACATGTTTGACCTGCACCCGTGATGACTGTGATGTCATCTGTGTGTGTACGAGTAGCTGCATGTGTGACCACCCTGTGCGTGTGGACAGGTTTACCCTACTGTGACCTGCAGTGTGTACACTCCGTCTGCATGCTGGACGGCGCGTAGCAAATGCTAAGTGGGTGAGCATGCCCAGTAAGCAGTTGTGTAGATGGACACACAGTTCAGTGCACACTGCGCCCTTCTGTGAGTATACCCCGTGTGCATATATGTTTCCCCTTTGCAACCGCTAAGTGTGTGAGCATGCCCAGTTTGCTGTTGTGTAGGTGGACACACTGTACGTTCCGCACTCTGCCCTTTCATGATTACATTCCATGTGTATGCATGTTTGCACTTTGCAAATGCTAAGTGTGTGAGCATGCCCAGTAAGCAGTTGTGTAGATGGACACACAGTACAGTGCACACTGCGCCCTTCTGTGAGTATACCCCGTGTGCATGTATGTTTCCCCTTTGCGACCGCTAAGTGTGTGAGCATGCCCGGTTTGCTGTTGTGTAGGTGGACACACAGTACGTTCCGCACTCTGCCCTTTCATGATTACACTCCATGTGTATGCATGTTTGCACTTTGCAAATGCTAAGTGTGTGAGCATGCCCAGTAAGCAGTTGTGTAGATGGATACACAGTACAGTGCACACTGCGCCCTTCTGTGAGTATACCCTGTGTGCATGTATGTTTGCCCTTTGCAACCGCTAAGTGTGTGAGCGTGCCCGGTTTGCTGTTGTGTAGGTGGACACACAGTACGTTCCACACTCTGCCCTTTCATGATTACACTCCATGTGTATGCATGTTTGCACTTTGCAAATGCTAAGTGTGTGAGAATGTCCAGTAAGCAGTTGTGTAGATGGACACACAATACAGTGCACACTGCGCCCTTCTGTGAGTATACCCCGTGTGCATGTATGTTTCCCCTTTGCAACCGCTAAGTGTGTGAGCGTGCCCGGTTTGCTGTTGTGTAGGTGGACACACAGTACATTCCGCACTCTGCCCTTTCATGATTACACTCCATGTGTATACATGTTTGCACTTTGCAAATGCTAAGTGTGTGAGCATGCCCAGTACGCCATGCATGGACACACAGTACATTCGGCACCGACGTCTGATACTAGGCATGTAGCTATGGCCAATGACATCCTGCATAGCCGTGGTGGCCGTCCAGGCGAATTATATGTAGTTGCTATGCCACAATGAATGCCTACATCATACACACTGGTTGCTCTCTCAAAGGGTGTACTGTCTGTGGTGCATCCCGTATCCATGTCGTGATGTAGTGCTCCGTAGATTGTTAGTATTCCCGAGTGCAGCACTGCCATGTTATTGTACGTCCATGTTGGGATAGTAACATGCTGTGTGACTGCTCACTTTGTATTCATTCGCTATCGGCATCTTTGCCTTTGCAGATGATATCACCCACCTAGGAGTATGCCTCCTGACAGTGCTGTGCTCAGTAATCTCAATAGCGCGTTCTGTAAATGCATCGTGCTGTAGTGTGTTCATGTAGTTAGGTGTAGGTTCAACTCCCAGCCCTTCCCAGTGTGTGTGTGTTTCCAGCCACCTCTGGGAACAGTAAAGCTTTTAGACGCTTCACAACACATACATTTGCTATCAGCGTCTATTCCTTTGCGGATGATGTCACACACCTAGAAGTATGCCTCTGACAGTGCTGTGCTCAGTAGTCTCAGTAGCGCGTTCTGTAAATGCATCATGCTGTAGTGTGTTCGTGTAGGTAGGTGTAGGTTCAACCCCCGGCCCTTAGCAGTGTGTGTGTGTGTTTCCAGCTGCCTCCGGAGACAGTGATACTTTTAGACGCTTCACAACACATACATTTGCTGTCAGTGTCTATTCCTTTGCGGATGATGTCACCCGCCTAGAAGTATGCCTCTGACAGTGCTGTGCTCAGTAATCTCGGTAGCACATTCTGTAAATGCATCATGCTGTAGTGTGTTCATGTAGGTAGGTGCAGGTTCAACTCCCAGACCTTTCCAGTGTGGTGTGTGGTGTGTGTGTTTCCAGCCGCCTCTGGGGACAGTAATGCTTTTAGACGCTTCACGACACATACATTTGCTATCAGCGTCTATTCCTTTGCGGATGTTGTCACCCGCCTAGAAGTATGCCTCTGACAGTGCTGTGCCCAGTAATCTCGGTAGCGCGTTCTGTAAATGCATCATGCTGTAGTGTGTTCATGTAGGTAGGTGTAGGTTCAACTCCCAGCCCTTCCCAGTGTGTGTGTTTCCAGCCACCTCTGGGGACAGTAATGCTTTTAGACGCTTCACGACACATACATTTGCTATCAGCGTCTATTCCTTTGCGGATGATGTCACACACCTAGAAGTATGCCTCTGACAGTGCTGTGCTCAGTAATCTCGGTAGCGCGTTCTGTAAATGCATCATGCTGTAGTGTGTTCATGTAGGTAGGTGTAGGTTCAACTCCCAGCCCTTCCCAGTGTGTGTGTGGTGTGTGTGTATTTCCAGCTGCCTCTGGAGACAGTAATGCTTTTAGACGCTTCACAACACATACATTTGCTATCAGCGTCTATTCCTTTGCGGATGTTGTCACACACCTAGAAGTATGCCTCTGACAACACTGTGCCCAGTAATCTCGGTAGCACGCTCTGTAAATGCATCATGCTGTAGTGTGTTCATGTAGGTAGGTGTAGGTTCAACTCCCAGCCCTTCCCAGTGTGTGTGTGTATTTCCAGCTGCCTCTGGCAACAATAACACTTTTAGAAGCTTCACAACACATACATTTGCTGTCAGCGTCTATTCCTTTGCAGATGATGTCACACACCCAGAAGTATGCCTCTGACAGCACTGTGCCCAGTAATCTCGGTAGCACATTCTATAAATGCATCATGCTGTAGTGTGTTTAAGTAGGTAGGTGTAGGTTCTACTCCCATCCCTTCCCAGTGTGTGTGGTGTGTGTGTTTCCAGCTGCCTCTGGAGAAAGTAATGCTTTTAGACGCTTCACAACACATACATTTGCTATCAGTGTCTATTCCTTTGCGGATGATGTCACACACCCAGAAGTATGCCTCTGACAGTGCTGTGCCCAGTAATCTTGGTAGCACGTTCTGTAAATGCATCATGCTGTAGTGCGTTCATGTAGGTAGGTGTAGGTTCAACTACCGGATCTTCCAAGTGTGTGTGTGTGTTTCCAGCTGCCTCTGGAGACAGTGATGCTTTTAGACGCCTCACAACACATACATTTGCTATCAGCGTCTATTCCTTTGTGGATGATGTCACCCACCTAGACGTATGCCTCTGACAGTGCTGTGTTCAGTACTCCGAGTAGCGCGTTCTGTAATTGTGTCATACTGTCGTGCGATAGGGTAGGTAGGTGTAAGGTCAATTCCCATGCCTGCCAGATGTCTGTGTGTGTGTGTGTGTGTCTATGCTCCCAGCTGCATGGGTTCGTAGGTTATGGTTTTCGACGCTTCGCAACACAGATATATCCTGCTGACATCTCTGTGTTTGCGGATGTTGAGACACAGCTAGTAGACTGCCTGTGTGTCTGCTGTGGTTAGTGACCTCCGTAGCGTGTTCTCTACGTGCGTCCTGCTGTGGTGTGATAGGGTAGTGATGTGTAGGTTCCACTACCAGCCTTGCCACATGTGTCTGTCTGTATCTCTCTTGATGTATATATATATATATATATATATATATATATATATATATATATATATATATACATATTTTCTGCCCATAGCGCTGCTCTTGCATGGACAGCTGTCTGTCCCATGTATCGCATATTTGCACAGCTTACACATAGCAATGTGGTACGATGCAAATCCAAACATTGTCCATGCAACAACGTCCGTGTTCCGGGAGGTGTTACACGCCCTACAGACATCTGCTGTATATCTTGGCAGACAGCTATCCTTGCTGGACTGTCACTGCACTTGTACACGCCATAGACTGTGTGTATCATTGCCTGTTTATGGTGTGTGTATGTCTATCTGAGCTGTGTGCATGGTCGTGTGTATGTCCCACTATAATCATCTGTGCAGGTGTCACCAATATAGGTGATTCATGTAGACTGCTGTTTAATGTGCATTTCAGCACATACCTGCGGACAGTACTGCCCCTCCTACTGCAGCATCGTCTGTGCAGGTGTCGCCAATACAGGTAATTCATGTGGACTGCAGTTTAATGTGCATATCAGCACATACCTGCAGACAGTACTGCTCCTCCTACTGCAGCACATGTCATCTTCTTGCAGTGGATACTAATGTTTCCACACACATGTATCTGTGTCTGTTTATAACACTCCACCTCAAGGAGCGTATATCTGGACAAGGCCTTATGTGATAGTGGGACACTCAGGGCCAGTCATGACATGTTGCTCTTAGAAACATTGATAGTGGGCACAGTGATATGTTATGCATGCGTATGGCATTTCTGTCTGATTTGGTGTCTTCGTCGCATGTTTGTCGTTGTTTCCTGTCATCAGTTATCATGAGGGTGCTGGACTGTTACTGTTACGTGGAACACAGCAAACATATGAGGCATACTTCTACACAGTCTGCATACATCTGTGCAGTTGCAGAGTATGTGTCTGATACAACATACCTACTGTCTGACTACAATACACACACAGTGTATGGTGGCATGACAGACCACATGACATTACTTTGTATTTGCACGACACACCCACGCAGACAGCTGTATTCCTCACACACATCTACATCTGCTTATCCACACTAATTGTTCTTTCATGTACCATATGTGTGCGTCGTATTTGCGCTTTCCGTCAGTGGCGGGGCTCACGTACAACTATGGGGGCCTGGTAATTGTTATGTTGACACGTCATGACACCCTGGGGGACACTTTACCTTTGTGTCTGCTTACCTTCCACATTGACCTTCGCGGGACATACGTTGTCATTCACATTTTCCGGGGTATGACTTAAACATGTTTGCACATTTGTCCTGCTGTTTTCCTTCTCACCTGTCCGCCTAGTATCACCGGTTCAGTACATGTACTTTGGACAGGTTAGCTCCTTCATACCCTTGACCTGTTGTCATTATGTGTACACGCCCTGACGTTCGGCCTTTGACCTTGTTACGTTTCACATAGTGATGTGCCTTCGTAGCTGATTGCTGCCTAGGCATTACGGACTGTGCAGTAGGTGATGGTGACCGCTATTTCCATTGCATGATTACTGACACTCATAACATCCGTAGTCATGGCTACGCCAGTATTTGCACAATGGTCTGACTTTGTCTGGGGTATTGATAATATAGTCCCTATCTGTATTTCCTGTACTATGCCTTTTTGCGGCTGTGTTATTCTGACAGTTGTCCAGTTATGGGTACCATCTTGGTCGTACGCATGTCCATCCATTGGAATCGCCTACAGGACACTGATATAGGGCTGTACATATTTCCAACCTGCTTTCCGCATTATCCGGTGGATGCTTTGCACCATTATCCCCACTAATGGTGCAAAGCATCCACCGCATTATCTGGTGGATGCTTTGCACCATTAGTGGGGATAAAGGCATGTGCTATAACCACATCCCTCCCACGGGGCGGGCCTACGGATTCTCTGCCAAACAACACCTAGGCCCATTTCTGCATACCCAGGTTCCCATGCCTGCAACCCTCTACGGTACACATTACACATGGTTAATGTGTGCGGTACTGGGATGTGGACGCACTTATATGCACTCCCCACTCTAGGGATATCTGTTCATATGTCCTGCATTTCATGGACACGTGTCATCACCCTTGAACCTGATTTTAGTGCTTGTATAGCTGATTCGTATTTGCGGCTGTCACTTCCTTTGCGTCAATTGTAGCAGGTGCTGCGAATGGATAAATCTTTGGAGTCTTACAATGGACACCGGTGTGCATGTTTAAAGTGTAGAACTTGCTGGACTGTCACTTTCTGGCCAGTGATTTTGACTGCTGCTGTATGTTCCCCATTCGTGGATGTCTGTTTGACTACCCATATTATCGCTTACTTGGCATATTTATATCCATGTGTCATATATACGGGACATAGGTCTGTTGTGTGTACATATATACATGTAAACTCCTTGTTTCATACCTTGCTTTGTAAATGTCTGTGGATTACCTGTGTACGCACATCTATAACCATACCATACCTTTCCACTGTACAGATACTGGCAGAGTGTACGGCTGGTTGACCCTTTATCTTAGGTGTGTTTTACATTGACCTGTGTCTATCTGGCAATTTTCTTGCATTTCATGTGAGACTTATGGTGGCACCTTCTGACAAGTAGGTCAGGTTACAGATGCATACCCTTCGTCAATCCCTGCTACTAACACACCCGTTATTCTATCCACTTTCTATGTTTGTCTTAGCACATATCATGTGTTTCTCACTATTTGTACCAGTACTTTGCATGGCATTGTCCGGTTCCATACTTTCAAGGCTGACAGTTTTGAGACATGTATAACTAACGTGGGGGAAACAGCATTAAGTTACTCTGCTGTGAGCGGATCACACACGCACAGGCGCACTTGCATTTCCTTAGTGTGGGTTACGCGCAGGCGCACATGCATATCCGTATTCGGGGTTACATATGTTGACTGAGTCTGTGTGCTTACGTGGCCTGTATTAGTTGTGACAGTTCCAGTAACATATCTCTGATCCGGTTAACGGACGTATGCGGAACACACTTTCACCTTTACATATGTAAATGTCTTTGCGGCACAAACGCATTGATTACACATTCACATTTATATGTTCTATAGTCGTAATTCAAATGGGACTGCATTCATGTTGGCAGGTTGCTGTGACCACTACACGTTTGGTGATCTGTCTCATTTATATGCATACCCATGATACATAGCTACATTAACATATCCCCCCCCCCCGCACTCACTTACGTCACAGACATCCATTCTCCTGCTGGGAAAAGTGTGGTACAACATGTTACACATTCCCTATTCCCTACTGCTCTTGACCCAGGATGCATATGGCGTAACCGCAGGGATATTCAGATCACAGAGGCTTATAGCCCCAACGCGTACAGGTCTTTGATTGTCAGGGTGTTCCTGTGGTGCTATGGGTTTGGTCTTGTCCGCCTAGTGTACAGAACTGCCCTGACCATGTACGAATGTCAGACGAGGCACATGGGCACAGTTTGTCCATGTTTGTTATACCATAACCCCCCCATTATTCCAAACCGTGCACGCTGATTGCCCAGCGTGCCCGTTGTAAATTGTGTTATAGTAATGGAAAACGGTCCGGTCGCCCGTACCTATTTCCATTAGTATACCTCAGTATTTAAAACCTGTCTCGCTATGTTACATGGGTTTAACATAGCGTGACAGCTTTAAATAAGTCACGGAGATGTCCGTTGCTTACTTTGAGGCAGTCTCGCTATGCTACACACATTTAACATAGCGAGACAGGTTGGAAAACAAAGCAACGGGGACAGCAAGCTCTCCGTTGCTTTTTTGTGGTGTCTTGCTATGTTAACTGGGTTTAACATAGCGAGACAGTTTTGACATTGGCGATGGACATCTCGCCCAGTACATCGGCACCGCCGCGGATGCCATACATCTGCGGATGGGCAGCAGACAGGCATTATACTATGCCATTATGTAAGGGTATTAATTGTTTATTTTCTTAAATGATGTCATGGTATACTAGCAATAACCCACTTCTGGGTGTAGGTAATGCTGTATTTACCCACGGTTGCCTTTGTTTGGTCCCTCGGGCTTCACCCTCGGGACCGCACCACGCCAACCGTGGGTATATCCAGCATTACCCACACCCAGGCGTGGGTTATTGCTATGATATTCAATCCGTGTTTACAGACACGGGTGTTTGGACATCCGACAATAGCTTATGCTGTTGGCATACAATGATGTGGGTGGTGCCGGTTATCATACGTATTCCATGTTGTGCGTTGTTCCCATTCACAATTGTCTATCCCCTGTCATCATTCATATGTGAATATTTATGTCGCACATGACTGAACTATATTACCTGCAGGTCTGCTGTGTTACAGTGAACATATGTGATGGTTGGTTACAGTGTATATGTGTACGTACCTCTGTGATACTGGGGACTACCACACATCCTTCGCAGCATGTCATGCGTATGTACATACTATTATTCGGTGGCCTGTTGAAGGTTGTGAGAGCACCGCTTACATGTGTCCCTATTTGTGCACGTGTTGTGTTAGTCTTTGTCCAGCTTTTGTTGCTGTCATGGGTTGGACGGTGGTGTTGGTGTGTCATTGGGTTGTATTTATACTGCCGATACTTCGGTGGGGGGTGGGGTTGGCACATGTTCCTCTTTGCAGGGGAGGCCCCATTATGGACATTTGTGTCCTGCGTGGACACTTGACACGTGCCATATGTCCTGTGATATTAAGACAGTAGTGTATTTCTTACCTTCATTACTACTTGCATGTTACAGGCATTTTGTATCTGGTACACATGACTATTATATTGGATAGCTTACGTTATTCACATGCTATGCAATAACCATTCATTCTGGCATATACGTGTTATTCTATCCTTTGCATTGGCCGTGGGTGTTTTACCATATGGATCCACACATCTACGAGTGATGTCCCACCTTGACAATCTGTGCATGTGGCAACCCTGCTGGGGTGGCCTGCTTGGTGGACGGTTGTTCCACCTTGTGCATTGTGTTTGGCATGTCTGCATAGCTAATCATCAGTACCGTGGCTGCACATACTGCTTTGTCCAGATGTGTACAGTTATGGACACTGTGCCGTGTGAACACCTATGGGGTTTTGACAGGTCAGTAACCACACGCAGGATGTACACATTCTGCCGACACATTCACATGCAGCCATTTGGATTTCAGTACCTGGGATGGGATGTTGACATATGTGGGGTACATATTTGCACTCCTGTCACTGCCTAGGACAATACTTCCTACTACATATGGGGTATACCCGCTCTGTGTTGGTGTGCAGCTGCGCAAGGCTGCTAGCTGGATTAGGTGGACATTCCGACATGGGTGCGGGTTACGTGCTATGAAGGGGTTGTTGTGTATTACATTTGCATGCATGGGTTCTGCTTGTGGATATTCCGATTCACCATACGCATCCTATGTGTATGTGACGGTTACGTTGCTGTGTCTAGCACATTTTACTATACACATGTTTGTGTGTGTTTGGGATGTCTAGTTTCTTTATGGTTGTTATATGGCCACGACTGCCCAGCTGTGTACTATCACTACCACTGTGGGACTGCTGGTGACCATGCCCATGGGGCTAGTCGTGTGTATTTGCGGCGCGCTGACATGATGCAGTACACCTCCACTGGGTATGACTGCTGACAGTGCAATACGTGACAGACACAGTATTCCATGTATCCTTTGTTCCATGCACGGGAACATTTTGTACTTCGTGCATTTATGTTTGGTTCTCCATTTTGTGTGGGCGGGTACTATGTTGCATACTATGCATACGTTTCATTATCCACGGACACTGGTAGGTACGGTTACTATTGCAGGCGGCCTGTAAGAGTCAGCACTTTAGGTTGCTCATTGCCTGCCGACTTGGCCATGCCTACGGGCGCAACATAGTTAGGCTCCCTGGACTCGCGCACGTGCCCTATGCCCGTGGTTGTGGTTGCAGCGCACACTCATTACTATGCATGTGGCGCTGCTACACCAGTTATACGCTGCACAGCCGGCGCAAGCCTTACACCGGCCTTGCACCGAGCTTCATGAATCCGGGGGATAGATATATGCAGATAGATATGAATGTCTATAGATATGTATATATATATATATATATATATATATATATATATATATATATATATATATATATATATATATACATGTATGTAGATATGTATATATATTTACATATATATATATATAGATATATATATATATATATATATATATATATATATATATATACATATACATGTATGTAGATATGTATATATATTTACATATATATATATATATATATATATATATATATATATATATATATAGAGATATGTATATATTGATATATATATATATATATATTTATATGTGTATATATATATATATATATATATATATATATATATATATATATATATAAGAGAGAGAGTGAGAGGGGGGGACATGGGGGCAGATGTACTGCAACAGGTGCCTGGTGACCAAGGCATGGACTGAACACCGGTGTTGATACTGCAGTACCATACCCCATTCCAAAACATGTTACCCACTAACTACAATATAGGTGGTTGCCTGCCTACCACTGGAGGTGTCTGAAGTGAACATAGGACACAGGTGTAAAATAGCCTCCCCTTTGATATCCACAGTGGCACACTAGTCTTGTAATCCCTGTACATGGTATGTGTCATCACAAAAGGTGTGTCAGCTAGGGAAATGTAAGTCAGTGTGCCCCTCTACACCTCACAATGTCCTATGCAGTATGTACCTCCCATGAGAACTACAGGAAGTGGAAAGGCAACAGACATACCTAACAAAGACTGATAATGCCCTCAAACACATTCCCTATGCAGACTGACTCACAAAACCACAGCTAGAGTGCCTTGCATACTTCCTACACAGAGGTTACCACTGCTGGACATACAGAGTTATGTCACACCCATACCAGTTGACCAACCACCATGGCAACACCTCACAATCCGTCCAGCCTACATGACCTAGGACCCTAATCCTTGTCACCGCACTAAACAGCACATGCTGAAGGTACAGGTTTCTATACACAAATATGCCATACCCTGGACTAAACCACCCAGCATTAACAAATAAGGCTCCTTATTAGTAGATGTCATACATACCCCTGATGAATTTTATGGAGATAGGTAATATGCCCTGTGAGTCACCTCTGTGTAACCTTTTCACAAGAGCAAGTAAAATCACATTACATCTGTCCCATAGGGCAGGGTAGCATATGGCTAGGTTGCCATAGGCCCAGGGCCAATAGCATAGTACCTACCTATGACACAATGCACACACACATGTACTCAGTGCAATACCAGCCATGTGAGGTTGAATGAGTGTGACACTGACTGTGTGCAAGGTCTGTAAAGGTGTGATAGCTTAGCGTGAGTTTGTGTCTGTCATGGTAGTCTGTGTCATAGGTGTGAGGCCAGAGAAAGATGTGTCAGTTATCGGGATGCAAACATAGTAGATTGGCATATGTTGTGCTGTAGTTCCCTGTGTATGACTGTGGTGTCCCATCGTAGGGAGAAGCAATACATGTATGCTCAGTAAGTGGCACTGCTGTTGAATCCAGCTCACATATGAACTGTTGTACTACCTGAAGTTGTAGGCCTAAACACTACAGTATGGTGTATGTTCACATTCCCTAATAACACTGTCTGGTGTGTTTCCTGTAGTCTGCACAGTTTACATACCTCATGCATAGGTATCTGTAAGTAGGGGCACACCGTACTATAAGGTACACAGTTAATGCTCATCTGTGTCGTTGCACATCTGTGTGTTGTATGTATGTGTAATGTGTGTGTAATGATGCCTGTACCATGGCCGCAATCACGTGTGTTACAGGGTATGTGTGTGTACCTGGCAGCATGTATACTCTGTGTCAGCAGTATGCTGGCTATATTAACAACTGTGCACATATATCAGGTGGGGGTATGGCATCAAAGACTAGGGTAGATTACCGTTTAAACTGTAAATGTGCATTGCATTCATTGCATGGGATGACAATATTCTTCATCCATTAGCTTGATACATACCCCCAGTGTGAGGTTGTGCATTGTATCCCAAACAGTGTGCCGAGTGCTGGTGTATACTAGTTTGTTGTATGGAGTGTGGCAGACACTGTCAGACAGTTGTGGGCTGAGCACTGATATGTGGTATTGAACATGTGTATCCCCTGATAGACAGACATATGCTATATATGGCAGTTAAGTGATATCAGTACATTAGAATATTAAGTGTGCCACATGACTTGCTCACATATTTTTCTTTTCCTTCCAGGGTGATGGTGCATCAGCGTAACCCACCTTATACAGCAGCAGAGGATCAGGAGATCCACCAGAGCCTGGCGTAGAATTTCTCTGTGCTGTTTTCCAGGACCAGCCAGAACCAGCATGAAAGGGCTGCACTGTGGCAAGATCTTGTCTGTCGGGTAAATGACATAGGCATGCATAACCGGACATATGAGCAGGTACGCCATCACTGCGGTAGCGTGTGTCTGATATCCACAGACAACAGCTTGCCACAGGTGGTGGGGTACCTATACACCCCCCCTCACCAGTGTGGAAGAGCACCTCCTAAGTGTTGTGGCTCCAGGCCAACAACAACAACATCCACAAACATGTGTCATCATGGAGGCCGGAGCCACCCAGCATGTTGAAATGGAGTGTGCAGGTAACATGCCATATCTGTAGATGACTGTTCTCTGTACTGGTAGTTTATGCATGTGTGGGATTTGTACTGTGTGTGTAGCTGTTAACCTGCCTATTCTTCTGCAAGATTGATATTCTGAGCATAATTTGTACACCTGTGAAAGCCACCTGTTGTACTACTGTACTTTATCATACTCACAGTATCAATGGCACAGTTGTGGCCACTGGCAATCACTGTCATATTTTTGCAGGTCCCTCTGGAGTGACAGCAAGACAGCCAATCCATGCTGGTGAGTGTGTAATAACAATACTATTGCTAATGACATGTGCATGTCATATGGAGGTGTAGTGTGTGCACATGTAACACCTACGCATAATGCATGCTGTGTGTGTTTGCTGTGAGACTATGCATATCCCATTATTCTCAGTAGCTGCCCCACTCACATGCAATACAGAGAGCATGACACATGTGTGGCAACACAGTACTGGACATTGTATAGGCATACCTGATACACATGTACACAACACACACATGTTTGGCATAGACACTACAACTTAGCCTGCTACACATGTCCAATTATGACACCTGCTGTATGGCCACCCTTCAGTATCCCACTTATCCTCTATGCAGCACACATAATATACCTGAGGGTAGAGGACTACCATGACTTTGTGCAACAGTTTTGAACAAATAATACATTCATGTTAGGCAATGCTCACTATTGGTCACCTTACACACCCATGTAACAAGTGGCTGTGTAATTGTGGATGTAGTCATGTTACTGCATTTCAGGTACAGCATGCTCGCTGCCTGTCTGGCACACATTATTATTGTTGACTGACCACAAGAAGCATGTTGATCATGGCTCACGTTACTACACCACATCCAGTTCCACTGACCACAAAAGTACACATAGCAGTTAATGCATAGCACCGTCATGTGTTTTGTGTGTGTGTGTGTGCAAATATATGCACCCACAGCTTGTAACACTTGCACAACATTGTTATGTCCTTGTACACATTGTGTCCCAGGGTGGAGACAGTCACTGAACAACTACACACAGCCATCAAGTACACGTATACTGTTATGAACAAGAGCTGTCTGCACTTGCACTGCATGTTCCTGTGCAACACATAATCTGCATGCTGACATGTGTGCAGTGATGTTTTTCCTTGTGATACTGTCACCCACCCTCAAACAGTATTGTGTATGTGTTGGATTGCAGGTGTGTCTGTGTTTGTATCTGCTGTACTGAGGAGTGTGCCTGTGTGCCTGTGTGCTTGTGTGCATGTGTGCATGTGCACCTGTGTGCATGTGCATCTGTGCGCATGTGTGCATATGTGCATGTGTGCATGTGTGCCCGTGTACATGTGTGCCTGTGTGCATGTGTGCATGTGTGCATGTACGCATGTGCGCATGTGTGCCTGTGTGCCTGTGTGCATGTGTGCATGTGCGCATGTGTTCATGTGCACCTGTGTGCATGTGTGCATGTGCGCCTGTGTGCATGTGTGCTAACATCGTGTACACATTTGTAAACTGTGTTTCCTATCTTCCTCTCACAGGTTCTGATGTTGCTCTGGTGGAGTGCAGCAGGGAACCTGAAGCCACTGCTGGGGATAGTGATAATGATGATACATGTGTAATGGCACAGGGATGTGTGACAGGGTCTGTCATTGGTCAGCCAATCAACACTACACAGCAGTCAACCCCATCAATGCGCACAGTCATCCTGACGATTCATCCATTGTCACCAATGTCCTTAGCTGAGGGACAGCATACAGTGGGCATTGACCAGGGTAGTGTGGTATCATTGGCACATGCATCCCCTCACAGCAGCCATGGCCAGATTTCTGACATGGTACCACACAGGCAGATGTCCAGGGGTTCTCGTGGGAGCATCTGTGGTCGTACTGCCCCTGTCCGACATGCCCACAGAGGTCTTTCAACCTCAGCTATGTTCCAGGCTGCAATGCAGGCACAGGCACGTATGGAACGGTAAACCAGACAGGGTCTGAGGGAGCTTAGAGCACATCGCACCGCTATGACTGACACTATGCGTGACATTGCCGCTGCCATCCATGATATTAGTGAGGTCATTGATAGACATTGGGGGGACACATTAGATCTCTTCCACAACTACATGTCCAGGAGCCAGAACAGTGCAGGATGGTTGAGGCGTCGACATGGACGTATGCCAGCAACATCATCAGCTGGCAGTCGTTGCGGCTGGCAACAAACCTGCAGCCGCTCCCATAGTGCCAGTACCAGCCCCAGCAATGCTGGGTCTGTGCTGTCATTACATCATCCTAGAAGACCATGTGCACATGGCTCTGGACAGTCCCAGCAGGGACATGTGTCCAGTCAACAACCCACTGCTACTGATGACAGTACCCAGTCTGGCTTAGTACCTGATACTGTCCGTAGCACCCCTGCCAGGCACAGGTACAGTGCCCGTGGCCAGAAACAGTGATCTGTATGACCTGGCAGGTACAGTCTGTGGCTGTCCACAAACACCCATATATGGCAGTCATGTGGTGGAACTGTGTGCAAGCATACACACACAGATAATGCTAACACCTAGGGCTAACACATACACACACACATTGCATCAACATTGCCCCATGTTGTACTGTTGTCCCTCACTAACACACACACACATACATGTCGATTGGATGTGTCAATGGCAGACTCTGGCAAACCAAGTACACACCCTGTGCATATGATGAAACTGTGCTACCTCCTGCCATCTGTAACATTGATGCAGGAACAGGATAGCATAGTGCTGATGCACAGGGTGACTACATAGCACTGTAGTAATAATATCATGTTGTTAACAGTACAGTGTAATGATATCGTTGTGGGTATATTCGAGCATGCATGATGCATTAACTATGATTGTCATTGTAGTTTTGTATACACCAGTGTTAATTCCCAAAGTGTACTGTCTGCACATGTGTCACATGGCTGTTGTGTGTACCTGTGCCTGCATGTGTTGGGGTGTGGACAGTACATGTGTGATGTTTGCAGCACAGAGTTGCAGGTGTACATTTGTGAACATGGTTAGCATGGAACATGACATGGTTTGACAGTATGCTGTGGGTGATATGGTTTCCATATGTCAATGGTCTGCATTCTGGTACTATACACAGCCTACATAGCCTTACATTCCATGGTCATTACATGGTGTCTCCTCAACTGATACACAGATGTAGGAACCTGGTGTCAGTGATATCCCTGCAGTACTACACTATACCAGTAGCCATTCTTACTGAGCCCCACACATCCCTGGGAACAATACTCTTTGGCATATAGCAGTCTCATGTACATGTCAACACACTACGGATATGTCCATCCATGACTGCAAATGCATACAGTGGCCTACAATGCATTCTACACATGACACACCTAACCATCACAAGGGTATCATACAGACAGATACCTGTTGTTCAAGCCATGCTGTATTGCTGTAATGCAACTGTAGCATTGTCATCTGCATGTTAATATAGTATTCCAACAGTACAATGTAGGTGGTAGCACCCATCATGTAGAATGGGTAATGGTGTGTGCATGTGGACAAGTGTTATCTTGTCTATCCTGTGATATTCACATTTCCAAAGGTATTCTGCAGTCCCTTGGTGTATCACCTAAGCAAGACGGTGTGTGTATGCATATCGGCAACAGTTGCCATACACCTACACTGGATGTCCATCACTCACAGACTTTGCTGTGTTTTAACGTCTGACATATATTCCAGACATGAACCCTCACCCACATTAATCTATCAAAGCTTTCATGGGTGTGTGTCACATAGTTGGCCTAGGACACAGATCACTGCAGTAGCCTGCATTGTCACCAACATACATGTATGGCCTAAGGTCTGGTAAGCTGCGGCACATGCTGGCAAAGGTAACAATTGTAATCATATGAGGCAGGCTTCACACATAGGAACTATTAAAGGTCACAGGTACATATCTGTATGTGGCACACACATACCTGATGTGTGCATTGAAATTACTGTTATAATAATATGTCATATAATAATAAAAGCAAAACACACAACACATTGACTAACCGTGTAACAAGCACACACTTGTCATTTGTAGGATTCAAACCTCTACTTAACTATGTTATGACAGCTGTGAGAAATGCATTAGCATAGCACGCTATTCTCATTACTGAATGATTTCCCTTCTCCTGCTGTATTTATAGGGTGCTGACATCATCAGTCTTTCCAAAGAGGAATGTACATCTTTTAGTGTGTTATCCCAGTCTTCAAAAAGGCCATTCCTCTCACAGAGCATTGCGTACATACACAACGTTTGTAGGATTCAACCCCCTACCTAACTATATTATGATACTTGAAAGAGACTCATTAGCGCAGCGTGCTATTCACATTATTGGATGACTTCCCTTCTCCTGCTTTATTTATAGGGCACTGACATCATCAGTCTTTCCAAAGAGGAATGTACATCTTTTAGTGTGTTATCCCAGTTTTCAAAAAGGCCATTCCTTTCACAGAGCATAGCATACATACACACCCCCCCACCACACACACACACACACACACACACACACACACAGCGTTTGCAGAATTCAACCCCCTACCTAACTATGTTATGATACTTGAGAGAGACGCATTAGCACAGTGCACTATTTGCATTACTGGATGATTTCCCAGGGTGCTGACATCATCAGTCTTTCCAAGGAGGAATGTACATCTTTTAGTGTGTTATCCCAGTTTTCAAAAAGGCCATTCCTTTCACAGAGAATTGCATATACACACCCTCCTGCCACCCCACACCCAGCGTTTGCAGGATTCAAACCCCTACCTATGTTATGATACTTGAGAGAGACACATTAACACAGTGCACTATTCACATTCCTTTCTCCTGCTTTATTTATAGGGTGCTGACATCATCAATCTTTCCAAAGAGGAATGTACATCTTTTACTATCCCTCAGTATGGGGGATAACAATATCTGTGCATTAACAGACGCCTAGTTCAGGGTCACATATGCACACTGGCACTGCCAGGTTATGTTCTATACCATGCTTCATGACCACAGGACTTGTAACACACAACACAAGTAGGGGGTGTATCCATATACATCACAGATACACACACCTCTGGGTTGGTACCACTGCACTAAGCATGACAGGCCATACATATACAACTACCATTGTGCAAAACTGCCTTTTGGTTTGGTGTGTAGTTCGGACCCCCCCCATACCCAGGAACCGCACCCAGCTTTCCAGGGAACAGTGTAGGATATGAAGGTCTTCACACACACCATTATAGTGGTTGACTTCAGGTACACAAATATTGACTGGAGATACTACTCAGGCCCTCAACAACATCACCTTACAGCCACTACAATTTGTGGATCCATGTGCTATGGCACAACCAGTCACCACACCCACAAGGGGGAATACATATTGGACCTGATCATCACCAACATGGGGACTCTATGTTCCACACCAGAGGTAGAACCCTCATTGTTAAGATCAGACCATAAACAACTTTCCCTGGACACCCATATCCCGTCCCCACCCCTAGCCAAGGAAATCACTTTAAAGAATTCCTCAAAAGCAGACTTTGCACTTGTGAAGACTGGGGTGGAATACTTCAAAGGCCCTGTGCTGGAGGATAATACAGCCCAATCTGCATAATCCTTTACAAACGCATTGTATGAGCACCTGCAGGTATGCATTGGTCATGCTATCCCAATTAAACCTTGACTCCTCCAAAACAGGAGACCTGTCTGGTTGACCCCGGCCATATATAAGCTGTACAACAGAAGGAGGAAGCTGCTACATAACAGAGCAATATCCCACAGAGGGAGGACATCTCTGAACAGTATTGGCAGGACACTTCAATCCCTCATATAATCATCACTCGCACGTTTTGACAGTGAAATTGACCAGACACTACAGATAATCACAAGGCCTTCTTTAGTTATGTCAGGAATATGTGTGGAAACAACACAGATATGTTCTGAATTGTTGCATAACAGCACAAAATATGCCAAACCTACGGACATAGCCTACACCCTGGCAGACAGAGTCTGCACAAACACCCCCCCCCTTACCCCCCAAGGGTACAGATGCCCATCCCAAATGAATGTAACCTTCCTGACATCACAGATGCACAGGTGAAAGGTGTCCTTTCCACAGCAAATAGCACAGCATATGTATGGGACTGGACGGTGTCCCAGGCTGTGTCCTACACGAGCTCTGAGTAGAACTGAACACTCACATTAAGTCACTGTTCCAACTTAGCCTTACTACAGGATATGTACCCTGAGAATGGCAAACAGATACAGTGCTCCCACTCCACAAAGGTGGTGCCACAACGGACCACAGGAACTATCACCCCATAAGCCTCACTAGTATGGTAGAAAAAGCTATGGAGGGTATTATCATGGAAGTCATAATCAAAAACACTGTGAGCCTCCAGACAGTGGATCATACACAATTCAGCTTTGTTAAGGGCAGATCTTGCCTCTTACACATAGTTCATATCTTTGAAATGGTTACTGAAGCCATGGATGAGGGCAAGGTAGTTCACACAGTCTACCTGTACCTTGCAGAAGCCTGCAACACAATACCTCACTAAGGCATCATACATATGCTTACCAGCTTATATATCAACCCCTATATCACTAGATGTGTTGCTATCTGCCTCAGGGATGGAACCCACATGGTCAGAATTGCAGGTGCCATGTCCAATTCCAGACCAGTTACAACTGGTGTCTCACTGGGCTCAGTTGTGGGACCTGTCCTGTTCGGTATGTACTTCTCTGAGGTTCAGACTAACACGGGGGGATTATGTCTAACAAACATCACAAATGACTGCTAACTGGGGGTCATAAGCAACACTGCAGCTGACACATGCTTCCTCCATAAGGGTCTCACAGAGTTGGATGCTTGTTGCCAGAGCCATGGCCTCGTGCTAAATGCTAAGACATGCATAGTCATCCACTTTGGGGAAAACAAGGTGCACACAAATCACCACATAAGTGGTAATCCATTAAGTACAGAAGATATATTTACAGATTTGGGGACCAACATAGATCGTAACCTCTCCTTTGCTAATCATATTGACAGAGTCATTGCAAAGACCTTTATATAGCCCTCCTTATCACATAAAGATTTGCATGTAGATCATGGGAGGTCATTGTGGCCCTCTACTAGTCACTCATCAGGCCCATGTTTGACTACAATGGCCCTTTTGGGGTGTACCTTACCCAACACCTGCAGCAACTACAGTGTCCACAACAGTACCTCCCCAAGAGGATCATGGGCTACACACAGATGTCCTATGCAGCTCAACTAAAGGATCTCCAGCTCTAATCAGTTGCTTAACACTTACTCAGAGGTAATCTATGCCTGACGTACACAGCCATGTCAAACCCAGAAGTAATGGACATGCTCCACCTCATAACATCCAAGACCCTTAGAGCTACACACTCCAGGGATTTAAACCTCAGCACAAAACTAAATAGGACATGCTGCAGGGACAGATTCATTACCCAGAGGCTCCCCTCACTCTGGAATTGAATCGAAATTAAAGTTAGACATATCCCCTCGCCAACCCTCTTCCAACAAAATCCAGCCGCATGGATGGGAAATTGCATATTCACCCCTGGGATCTCCACTGTGTCCCTGCTTGACAGAGGCACAGAAAACTAACCTTAAAGGGTGCCTTCTGTGACCTACTTTACAGAGACACAGTAGGCTACTCTACCGGGGAGGCAGACGCCAAATACACTCTGCCTAGGCTTATGAATTCTCTAGGGCAGACAGCCTAGTATCGACCTCTGCACCTATGTTTATGTTGGGGATGCACAATATTTGTTGCTGACATTGTTTGCAGGTCTTTATTGCCGTAGATTTTCCAGTTTCTATGAACAACTTGTGCATCTGTGTAACATATTTGATCATGACAGGGTTCCAGTATATTAATATATGTGTCTGTTGTCATTTAACTGTGTGCACAGGGCAGATTGCTGGATCATGGGAGGTTCCTGGCTTAACACATACAACTGCCAGATATGTGTGGCCGACTGCTATACTCAGACATGGCCTAAGTGTGTGAGCATGCCCAGTTCAGGCTTTCCATGGTTTGTTGCCTGACATATGTCTCATTTATCCAAGTGTGTGAGCATGCCCAGTGTGACCTTTCCATATGTTGTGATCTGAAGTCCACTACATTTGTGGCTGTGTGTGAACATGACCAATATTGACATTTATACTGTGTGTGTTGGAAGTCATGTTGTGTTCTTACTGCCAAACTCCTTTGTGTCATAGCTCAACAAGGATTGTGCTGTGCCTGCAGGGTTTCAATGGGATAGTTTGCAAAGACTTGTCAACATTCTTTCATACGGGCTGAACACTGCAATACTGTCATGGAGTACTGGTTCAGTACTTTCACTATGGTGCACAGTATCATGGGTTTGAGTCCCATCACTGCTTTAAATGTTCATACTGAGCAGACCAGACTGGTTAAGGGCCAGTTGGGCAACTATGAGCATGTTGCATTTTGTTCAGCTATGGCCTACTTAAACCAGGCTTGTCCAACATTGCTGTGTATTCACCAACTTGGGTGGACATTGCCAAACATTACTCCACATTGACCACAGTTGTACTAGTTGGTGTGTGTGATTCTGTTCATAGGTTCATACTAGGCTATCTGCCCTAGGGCATTTATAATCCTAGCCAAAGTGTGTTTGGCTTTCAACACACATTTTAAGTGGAGTTTGCCATGACATTTTTCAAGGTTAGTATACTGTGCCTCTGTCTAACAGTGACATAGAAGCGATACCCAGGGTAAACCTACAATCTCCCATCCACTCATCCAGATTCCTCTTGAAGAGAGTCAATGAGGGACTCTGGCTAACCTGGAGTGGGAATTTACTCAAGAGTGGAGGGAGCCTCTGGGATATGAATCTGTCACTCCAGCATGTCCTATTTATTTCAGTCCTGAGGTTCAGGTCTCTTGAGTTTGATGGGATTCTGATTTTCCAAGGTGCAGCATGTCCATTGATTCCAGGTTGGACATGGCTTTATACATCAGGCACAGATCACCTCTGGGCAGGCGGTATGCCACTGAGTGGAGCTGAAATTTCTTTAACCAGGCAGCAAATGGCATGTGTTTGAGCCCTTTGATCCTCCTGGTGAGGTACTTTTGTGGTCTTTCCAGCTGCTGCAGGTGTCTGATAAGGTACATCCCACAAGGGGCATTGTACTCAATTATGGGCCTAATGAGGGATGAGTAAAGAGGCACGATGACCTCCCCTGATCTAGATGTGAATACCTTCACGATTAGGTGGGCTATATGAAATGTTTTTCTAAACACTTTGGCCACGTGGTTGTCAAATGAGAGATTGCTATCAACTTGGGTCCCCAGGTCCCTTATCACTTCTTCCATACTTAATGGGTTACGACCTATGTGGTAATTTGTGGGCACTTCGTTTTTGCCAAAGGGGATGACTATACACTTTTTTGCTTTTAGCTTGAGGACATGGCTCTGGCACCAGTTGTCTGTTTATATGAGGCCCTTTTGTAGGATGCTTGTGTCATCTGGAGGGTCGATTATGGCGCCCAGTTTGCAGTCATCCGCAAACTTGTTCAGCCACAGTCCTTCTGTGTTGGACTGTACCTCCGAGAAATATATACCAAACAAGGGAGGTCCCAGGACTGAGCCTTGTGGGATGCCACTTGTAGCTGGTTTGGGGTCTGACATGGCTCCAGCATTTCTGACCATGTGGGTTCTGTCCTTGAGCCAGTTTGCAACCCATCTAGTGACATAGGGGTTTATATTGAAGCGGGTGAGCTTATCTATAATGACCAAGTGGGGTATTGTATGGAAGGCTTTTGCAAGGTCCAGGTAGGCTGTGTGGACCACCTTCCCCTCGTCAATGGCCTTGGTGACTGTTTCAAATGACTCAACCAGGTTTGAGAGGCAGGATCTGCCCTTAACAAAGCCAAACTGGGTAGGATCCAGTGTCTGTAGGTCCCCAATATATTTATTTCTGAGGTCCATGATGATCCTTTCCATAGCTTTGCAGACCAAGCTAGTCAGGCTTCTGGGCCACTAGTTTGCAGTATCCATTGAGGCACCACCTTTGTGGAGAGGGACCACTGTTGCTGTTCACTGCTCTTTGGGTACATAACCTGTGGTAAGGCTGAGATTGAACAGTGGTTTTATGTTTGTGTTCAATTCTTCTTGGGGTTCATGTTGGACACAGCCCACGACACTGTCTGGTCCCATTGATGCTGTGTGTTTTGCTTTGGAGAGGCTGGCTGTTACCTGGGCATCTGAGATGTCAGAGGGCCAGCACTCTGCTGGGATAGATATTTGCCCTTTTGGTGGGGAGGGGGGGTTTGCACTGAACCTGTCAGCTCGGATGTTGGCAATGTCTGTGGGTTTGGTGTATTGTTTGTCATTTTGGACTAATTCTGAGCATATCTGGGAATTCCCACCCAGGTTCCTACCATAACTAAAGAAAGCATTGTGATTATCCTTAGTGTCCTGTACAAATTTTATCTCAATGATGGCCTTAGACGATTTTTATGTGTGGCCGTAGTTTTTCAATAATACTGATCAGAGATGCCTTCCCTTTTTGGGATTTTGCTCTATCATATAGTAGCTTCCTCCTTGTATTGTATTTTTTTTATCGCTGGGGTCCACCAGACAGGATGCCTGCCTTTGGAGGATTGGATCTTGGTTTTATTTGGGATTGCATGATCCATACATTCCGGAATGTGTTCATAGAATGCGTTTATAAAGGGTTCTGAGGTCTGGGCCGTATTTTCCACAGGCACGGGGCTGTGAAGGATTCCACCTCGGTTTTGAGGAGTGTGACATTTGCTTTAGTGAAATTTTTCACTGTGGTTTTCTGGCCATGGGCTGGGGTCGGGATGTGAATATCCAGTGAGATTACTCTATGGTCTGATCTTACTAGTGAGGGATACACTTCTGGTCTTGGGCATAGAGTCCCCATGTTGGTGATGATCAGGTCCAGTATGTTTTCCCCTCTTGTGGGAGTGGTAGCACGTTGTTCCATAGCATTTGAGTTTATAAATTCTAGGAACCTTTGGGCTAGGGTGTTGCAGCTAGGGTAATGCTCCCAGTCTATGTTTGGGTAGTTGAAGTCGCCCAATATAATGGTGTTTGGGGAGACCTTCATATTTTCATGTGTTCTCCAGTCAGCCAAGTGTGGTTCCAAGTGTGGCTATGAACTGGAAGGTGGTTTTACCCACTGTTAGTTGCACATGGATAGTCTATGATGCTTCATGCTGTGCCACCAACCTGGAGGTGTGGGTATCTTTGACAAATATTGATACTCACCCTCCTTTTGTAGTTTGTTCCATGTTTTGTGGCTGTAAAGCATGGTATGAGGTGTAACCTGTTAGTGCTAGGTTGCTCTTGGGATCCTTGAGCCAGGTTTCTGTTACTGCACAGATATCAACATTCTCCATGCTGAGGAGAGTTTGGAGTACATGCATCTTGCAGTTTAGACTTCTGGCATTGAGTAGCATTACTTCTAGCTTCTTATCCCTTGTGATACATATGGAGGTGGGTTTGTCTTTTGAGCCTTACCTAAAAAAGGCACTATGGGGGTGACAAGAGCCTTTGGCAATATCCAAAAGGCCACAGGTGACAGGTGAAAGCCATCCCTAGTGAAGCATCATGTCTTGTTGAGCATGGCATCCCAGGCTGACAGGCATTGGATCTCCTTTCACTGACACCAATACTTAAGCCAATTGTTGTAATTGATCATCTTGTCTTCATATTGTGGCATCATGTTTGGTGAGGGTAGAATGATACTCAAGGTCATCAAGTTTGCATATACTACATGGTGGTAAATGCTGTTTAGCACTACCTTACATTGCTTAACACGTGGCCATCATGCCTCAGGTGGTGCTGCAGGGCTGCCTATGTCAGATGCACATACTACACTCCCTGCACATGTTTGAAAGCAGGTTGTGTCAACTTAGGCATCCCTTTCACTATATGTGGGGGTCAGAGAGAGGTATCATTTCCAGGGTTCCTACTGAGCCAGTGTATGTGCTATGCATTGCCTCTTTGCCAAGGCCAAGGCATACAGGGCACGCCTCCTTCTGCCTACTGGGGCAGGCTCAGGTTGTTCCTCCTCTGACTCACGCTCTGCCTGTGATGGCCTTGGGAATGGTGGGGGGCTGTTTGGCCCAGGCCTATGCTGGTCCTGCTGCAGCTGTTTTTGCAGACTCATATTATGTAGCATAGCACATACCATGACAATTTGGGTATATGTAGTTGGTGAGTATTGCAAGGCTCCACCAGATGGGTCCAGGCACCGGAACCATGACTTGAGAAACCCAAACACATGCTCAGTTACATTTCGTGTTTGTGCATGTGCCTCATTATGGCGTTCCTGTTCAGGTGTGTGTGCATTTCTGATGGGTGTCATCAGCCACGGCTCCAGTGCATAGCCAGCATCCCCCACTAAGTGACCATGTGGGATGTCCCCATTGGCAAATGTCTGGTACAGCTGCGTCAGATGCCAGATATGGGAATCATGGTAGCTTCCAGGGCAGCCAGCACACACATTCATTATTATGCCCTGGGCATCACACATGACCTGGCAGTTGATGGAGGGGAAGCCCTTGCGGTTAACGTAGGCCCTACCCCACTCACCGCCTGGTGCTTTGATGCGTATATGCGTGCAGTCTATTGCTACCTCAGGGTATACTGCTCTTTGCTGGAAGAGACGCATATTGCTGGCCAATACCTCACGGGAATTGGGGAAGTATACATGATCACTGACATGTGCTGACATGGCATCCAGGAACTGGTGCAGTATCCTGGATGCTGATGCCTGTGATATCCCCATCATATCACCAGTTGGTCTCTGGAAGGTACCTGTTGCTAGTATTCTTAGGCCAACACATACCTTGGTTTCCACTGGGATGGGTTCCCCTCTGTTGGTTCTGTGTGTGAGGCGTGGCCTGCACAGCTCAAATATTTGCTGCAGGAGGTCTCTCCACTTTATAGCGCTCCACTATCTCCAGCTCATGTAACCCCTGGTAGGTGACCCTGGGCCTGTACACTCTTGTCCGTCTCCTCTCTGTGGGTTGTCTGGCAGCATTTGCATTGTCACCACCCTCAGCATGTTGCATATGTCACCTTATAACAGCAATGGCAGCCCCTAGCATTTTTTGTCTGAGTGAAGCTTTTTCAGTTTTCACTTCTAGTAGCTTACTCCAGTGTTGCAGTGTCTCTTGAGAGAAACAAACTGCACTGTTGTTTGCAGAGTTTTAAGTGCTGGGCTGGGCTAGTGTTCTGCCTGTGTAATTGCCTGATTCTGATTGTTTTCACCTGCTAGCTCTACTAGTATTCCCTGGTAGCTTCCTACTATTTGTTGTGCTTTCTTTTCCTTTCTGTTTCCTCAGGGGGGAGCAACGCGCATACAAGCGCAAACACGCTCACAGCAGCTCACACGCATGCACACATGCTTAGACGGACTAAAACTTCCTTATTTGGGTTAAAATGCACACACACCAGTGCAAACGCACTTACAGGTCTTTAAACAGCCTTATACGTGCTTACTCCAGCTTAAACACGCGCACTCATGCTTTCACATGCGCACTCTGTCTTACTCGAGTTTACAGGCATGCACACACGCGCATACCCGCTCAGCAAGAAACTTTGGTGTTATCCACAGTATACACCTTCCATTTCTTGGCTTTCCTTGGCCTACCTGTTGACACACCTCTTTCCATGATGTCTAACTGACAGCTAACACATGCCACTCTGCTCCTATGAGCATCACTACTTTCATACATACCCCCCTTGTGATGTCACCTATCTCCTACTTTGCTACTCCCCATATCCTACTCCTACACTCCACTGACTGTGCTCATTTGCTATGTAAAAGTGTGATTCACTATCCTAACACTCATTTACATAGGATTGCCTACTAATTCTTGGTTACATGTCTTAGACTGGGCTTCTCCCCTTAGCAACCCCTACTCGGTGGCCATGTTGTCTTCAGCTTGCTATTCCCTTACATTGTAATTTAACAGTTTTCATAGATTCCATGTTTGTGGCTTTTATTTTCTGAATTTATGATTTTTTTAGCACACCCCATTTGTGCGGTGCTGCGCTACGCTTAAACATCGGAAATCGCCAAAAAAAAAAAAAGTATTTTTATTTTAATTTTGCATCTGGGAACATTTCCAATGGCCGTATATTTGGCCATTGGCATGCTTCCTCAACCACATGCAACCTTTTTTTGGAGCTGACAAGGCTCCATTGTGCTATTTGCAGAATGGTACTCAGTTATCAACTGAGCACATTTCTGCAGCTAACACGACTCCTACTCAGACAGGTTTGTGCTTCCTGGATCACAAATTTACCTCATTTGCATGCCTTTTGGCTGCAAGTGAGGTAATTTGCATATCCCAGCCCTGTCCATGTAGGAGACATTTTAGGAGCTCTCTTACACGCCCCTACAAGCTGTTCCTGGATCGCTCATCAGACATGATGGCTGCATGGAGTCTTACTCTACTCGTACACTCTGTGCAAGCCATCGTGAATCCGGCAGAATGTCTCTTAAAAACAGTGTAGTGAGTGTTCCATAGATCATGAGAAAGTACTGGACGTGTGAGATTGATGTTGAATCACTCTAATGAAGGAATTTACTCGATGTAGGGAAACCTCTTGACACTGACCTAACAATGCTGCAGGATATTGATCTTGACTGAGAGGTTCAACTATGTGTTGTTCGATGAGGTCTGTTGGTCTTCTTCTTGGGTGAATCCAAATTTGTACCTGTAGCACTTTCCTTATATACATGCAGGGTCCAACATACTCATTCACCACTCGTATAAGCAGCCCCTTGCCCACATTCAACTGCATTCTTAATGTGAAGGTCTTTACTAATGTGCACACGGTGACGAACATGGATACTGTGTGTGCATGGAATTGTCCCTGGCCTCCACCATTCCCATATACTGATTAAATTTCCCACATCTACCCTATAGTACTCCATTTATTACTATGAAACTCTCAGTGGGAATAGCCTGTGACTGAACTATGTCACATCACATCTGGTGCCAGGCAGCCAAGACTTTGCATATCCCTGGAGCTTAATGCGAAATATGCCTTCACTTGGCACCCCCGTGTACATGTGTAACACTGGGTACTGCTATCTCTGAAAGGGTAGTCTATTCATCAAGAGGCAGGCATTGGGCTAGTGGTGTTTTTCTACTGCTGAAATATAATTTTATCATTCTACAAAGTGTGAGAACCAGTGTGTTGCCCACAGAGTTCTCCATCTGCAGAGAGGTAAAGTGCACTGCCAGCACACTTTAAAGGTATGTGTCACTGTTCTCAGGATATGTCATGGTTATTAGAGTTATAACATGATCACTAACAGCCATTCTGAAGCACAAGATGTGGCTGTTTCTGGTGCTGATCCTGTGAAGACATCTGTCAAGATGTGGTCAATGTGACGTGTGAGATGGAATAATTATTTCTTACCGGTATGATGACCATACTTACCACACATTGTCTGTAGTATTTTGCAGTGTATGGGGGTATGGCCTGTGCTGACAAATGTTTAGTTATAGAAAACCTTCCCAGTTTTATCACTTTAGTAAGTAGCAGCCTTATATAGGTGCATTGGCTTGGCAGAGTAATCATATCCTAATGGGTGTGGTTCACAGCCTAGTAATCATTGCTTTAGACATTTATAACTCAGTCTGAACTTGGTATTTCACAGCTATAGAATCTGTTAAAGCTGAGGGTTGTATCCCAAACTAGTCCAATAAAGATACCAAAAATGCTTTTGTACCTGTTGCAGCAGTCAGAGCTGCAGATGTTAGAAGAGCAGTTGGAAGAAGATTTACTCACCTGTCTTCACTGATGAGAATTCCCACTCCAGAGAGCAATGCTGTCACAGGTACGATGACCTACAGAAGTTCAGTCATTCCAATCTTTATCTGGGTGCACTTCGACCACTCATAGAGAAAGCCTGTTGAACATTGCAATATAGTCTGTGAATATCACTGTCACTAGACGTTTTCATACATATTCATTATTTTTTTCCATGCATAGCTAGTTTTTGAAAAGTGCTCAATTGTCAGTAAAACTGTAACAGTTTTCCTACCTTCACTTGCTGCTGTAACCAGTTGAATTCATGATCATATGTAAATGTGCTGTTTGGCAGGAGTAAAATTTAAAAGTGTAATGAGAGTGTCATTATAATCACAGTGAAATGAACAGGTACCCTGCAATTTTGTAAGCTGCTCCATGTACTGTTTTAACAGTTTTACTGTCCATACATTTCAGAAAGCAAATAAAGTTCTCATATTGATATTATGAGCACTTTATAGTTCCACAGGTGTGGGACAGTCAGTAACTGATTTAACTTCTTCACAATACATCCCACAGGTTTCATGCCCTTTAGACCTTTAGTCAGGTCTATTTCATGTAAACCGATCTGACATAATGATTTTCCATGGCATTTGTCTTCAGCTCCAGCTTCATGTTCCATTATTATAAGTTCTACAGCTGTTTAGGAAGGGACAAGATCAACCATCCCTTGCTCCTGAGTGAGGGTTGGACTATGTGTACTATGGGTCCTTCCCGATTTACAGTCCTTGGACCCTCCCACTTACATTTTAGGTCCATGCAGAAGTACGTCTTTTGGATTCATCTTACTTTTCATAATAAACATATACTTACCTACCTGATTGTTTCATTATATATTTATTGTTCAGTAAAGCAAACTTTGTTCAAGTGCTTGCTTTAAATGTGAATAGTCTTTAATATTTTTTTTCCATCAAAAATGAAATAACATTTTCTAAGTATCAATAACTCAAGTTTCTCACTTGAGAAAGTTTGCACCGTGAATTTCCAAACTAAATACTGGCTGTAAATATAGACATAGCAAAAGCATCCAGTGTTTTTGCATTGGTAGGGCAATTAATACATAGAAAACAACCTCAGCTGAACATCAGTGCAGTCACTAATTTCAGGGTATATACAAAAGTGTGCTTATGGTAATGAAGTATGATAATATTTTTGTGCAGAAGTCACACAATTCTCAAAATGGAAATAACCCAATCCCTTCACCACTAAGTTTCTCCTTCCTTTTCTTCTTAACCCATTGTTTTATTCAGTTAAAAATTGGGGAAAAGACTCACTCACTTACATAGTTTAATCTTTTATCGTACAAGAAACAAGTAGAAGCATTTCAAGGCCAGTATGTCTGTTTTCACTCAGTACAACAGCTCAGTTTCTTTAATATAGCACTATGCATACTGATAACAGAACTTATTATATTTGTGCACTGCTGATTATCTGAGAAGTGGTTAATCTTTACTTACACTGTTGGGCATAATGCTGTACAGCCCATGCCTAAAAGATTGCTTCAGCTGATTACCAGTGAAATAGATATTATTTGGATTTAAGTCTTGGACATATTTGAGATTGATGGCAGGGCTAATAGTACAGAAAGAAAGTCATGGCAGCTAGAGAATTCTGCTAGCCTTCCCTAGGATATGTGTGTGTGTGTGTGTGTGTGTGTGTGTGTGTGTGTGTGTGTGTGTGTGTGTGGGTGTGCTTGCACACAGTGTGCACGTGTGTATGTGCATGTGTGTGTGTGTGTCTGTGTGTGTTTGTGCATACATGTGTCTGTGTGTCCCCTTCCACATTGTTTGAAAATAATTATTTTGTGGGAAGACAGTTTCCATTGGCAAAGGATTGCTGGAAGACATCAGCTCCAGAGAAAGTGACAGGCACTGTGTAAGTGGATCTGAAAGTGAGGAGTTTGCAGTTCAGTTTGGGTGTGGAGCAGTGGAAGACTGTACTAGGGGCAAAATGGACAGCTCTCCAGGGCCTACAGCTTTAGATGGACCGTTGGCCAGCCAGCAAAATATTTTAAATTAAAAAAAATTGTTATGCTCAGCACTATTATTTTAGTTAGCCTAGATGATGACCATAACAATTGTTTACTTGCTTTTCCTCACATTAAAGTGAAATAAAAATATTTCATTTCTGTTCAACAGGTAATAGACTGTGCAGTCAGCCATGAGCCCAGTACAGCTGTGAGCCCCAGGTGGCTGCCAGAATCACCTCTATTATAATTTGCCATTGCTATGAGATGCTGTTTCCATGTTGTCCAGTTAATTTTTATGATCATCACTAGCCTCTGTTAAGAATTTGATATCAAAGATTATCTCCCATAACATTGTTGTTCATGAATTGATAGATGTATGCAGGGCTGGAGTTTCATCCCTAGACTTCAAGTTTCCCATGGCAGTCTTCTGATTGGATTTGGTTGTCATAGTATCATCTTCCAGTGCCACATGGCTGCTGTAGAAGAAGAAGCTTAAAAAAAAAAAAAAACTAAAAACAGCCCAAATACTTTAAGATAAATGATGGGTAATATAGAAATCTGGTTATTAGCATTTTCACATTCTTACATATAGGAGCTTCTACCAAATAGTGGTAACAGTTAAATCCACAGTCCTGAGCACTAGTGGTATTTTAAAGCATCAGCTCAACAGCAAATCCTTGAATATGGCCAAAACACTGAAGCCTTCCCTATTCCCCTTACCAGGACTAACAAGAGTTGTTCTCCCTTGCCCACTGAGGGGACCCCAACAGCTGCAGAGGGTGTGTCTAACCCCCAGCCATATGGCTTGAGGTGCTGCATGAGAGGGATCTGGGTTAAAAATGAGTGATGTGTGGTTCAACTAATGGCCATAGCAGAGTCACCCACCTGTAGCTGAGGCAAATTGCTTGTCTGTTGTGATGGGAATGGCATTTGCTTACATTTCTCTTTTTCTGGCTGGAAGAAGAACTGACCTTGGTACCAATAGTTTGTTTCATTGTCAAGCCGAAAATGGTGCTTCTGTCCCAAGGAAAAAAAAACAGCAAATGCCTTTAAAACAAAAATTCTTTAAAAGTCACTTTTTCACATATAGCCACAGCAACTGGCATTTTAAAACACATTTCCAACCTCAGAAAGTGAAATAAACATTTCTCCACAGAAAAAAGGGTTCTTAGTTACTTTAAACAAGTAAAAAGACTGCTCCAGGTTAAAAGTACAAGACAATCTCATGATAGTCCTTTAAAACACACACTCCTAGCTTTAAAATAACTTTTTTGAAGATGACTGTATCAATAATAAACAAAATTATTAAATGGAGGTTTTTCCCCCAAAGGGAACTTATCTCTCCAGCAAAGGAACAGCACAAGCTGACCTTTGATTTTTGAAAGCCTCAGAGGAGCTTACTCTTCAGTGGCAGCAAAGCTCTGAAGGGCTTGGCACCCAAACATATTTTTAGTCAGCTCAGGATGAGCTGCCTGACAGTTTGGGCAGCTTTGACAGCTGGCTGGCTACGTGTTATAGCCTCCTCATGATATATCCCATATGGCTATGGCTATTGCAGCAGTGATTAATATGATAAGCATCGTAAGTTCAGTTCCACATCTGAAATTTAGATTTGTATTCCATTACAACATGCTGTGGAACATTTAGGACACACTGCTGTTTTTTAATTATTTTATTTTAATTTGCCTACTAAGGTTAGAGCATCAGTCATTAATGGCCAATTTCAGTTTCAACCCAAGAACAGATAAAAAAAAAAGTAGAAAAATACAAAAAATACAATTAGGTTCAGGGTTTACAATGAAACTATTTACAATCATGTTATGCTGAGTAAAGTAACAACATTTACATGTTACATTTTGACACAATATGTAATAAACAAATGAAAAAAGCATACAATATAGAGTAGCGTTTTAAACAATTTTATATCAGATGGTTGCAATGACAACAGAGAACCAAGCACATTTTTTTAGAAGACTGAGTGACAGTGTAAAATTATGAAGAAATTAAGTAATACAGTGTTACACTGAGACAGAGAAGTAATTAAAAAAAAACATACAATATACAAAATTATTTTAAACAGTTTTATATCAGATGGCTACAGTGACAACAGATCAATAGAGAGCCAAACAAGTTTTGGAAAGATAGTGAGATAGATAGAGAGTGAGAATGTAAAATCAAAAAGAAATTAGGTAATACAGTCAAAGATATTATATTTACATTTAGCTAGTCTGTAGAGATGAATTTTTAACTGTGCATTGAATTCATGGTAAGATAGTATTTCTTTAAGGTACGAGGGGATAGAGTCCCAAACTTTGGGGGCTAATGTAGAGAAGCAGTGACCCATATTGTATAGATTAGTTTTAGGGGCTTGCAATGTGGGACCAGAGTGGCTTGAGGGTATAGTCTAAGGTTTGTCTTACTAGTTTAGTTGCTAAGGGAGAAATGGTATGATTACTGCATAAAAGCATTAAACTAGGATCCTTTATTACAGTCTGAAGTGCGAAGTTAAAAATCCCATGGCACTAAATTACGAAAAGTAAGGATACGTGCATAATGGAAGCATAAAATATACTGCAATCAACATGCCTGCACTAATTTGTGTGAAACGACATACCAATAAGATATCCAAATATCAATGGGGAAACCATGTCAAATATATATAAAACACACCAGACCATTGTGTTGTACAAACAATATATAATATTTTTTTCTGATATTCATCCTGCTCTGTGTTTAGATGGTATTTTTTGTTATGTCAAGTAAAGTCAGTTTGTTATAGATCTTAGGCCTGATCATGTTACAAAAAGAAGTATTAATTATGCAAGAGTAAAATCATGAAGCCATAAAATTATAGTTTTAGAAAAGGTAAACCATATAAGTAATAATATTTGGCAGGGTGGGCATTATTAAGGAATACTGAGCAAGACAATGATATGATAACGTCTGATGTTTCAAGCAGATAACTGCATTTTCTTTTCTTTAGGGAAATGGGTGCTAAGGAGACGCCTATTAGATCTGGACTGGTCAGGTAAGAGTACTGGCAGATAGTGGTCAACTTTCTTTTTTTTTGGCTGTTAAAATGCTACAAAATAAACTGAACTTCCTTTAGAGTACCTTTAAAGAGGAACAAAATCTCACGTGTTTTATTTCTAAAAAATGTATACATAATATGCATAGTATAGCAAGTATTACTGATTTTTTCCTTTATTTGTCTATTTAGCAGTTCGAATAAGCTGGATCTCTGGGCCCTCTTTTCAGTCATGACCTAGTTACAAATATTGAAACAAAAATTACAAAATATGATATAGTCAAATGATACAAAATCATTTCTATAATAACTAAAGACTCATTAAAGAAGAACAGGAACTATCTTTGCATATAGCAATGAGCCACATCTTCAGTTTAAAACATAAACCATGAATAATCCATATATACTGGGGTATTTTCTCACACCAATATCCCCACGATAGTCCTCTATATTGACCTCTCCTTGTTTAACCTATCTGCCTTATTTTCTCCAGTGCCATACTTAACATTACTTCTTAACACTGATGTCTCTACAATCTTAACTAATCATAGAAACAGGGAAATAAATAACAGCTATATATATGCATGCAATATGTATTACACATTTTTTATATTACATTAGTCCTTATCACTAATATCTCTATAATCTTAATTAATTCTAGTAAAAGGGGATAACATTTACAGCTATATGTATATGTAATTTGTTATATTATACTACTCCTTAACACCAATATAATCTTAATTAATCATCAAAATAGAGAAAGCAATCACAGCTGTGTGTATGTAATATGTTTTATGCCATTATATTATATTATATTACTCCTTAACACTAGTATCTCTACAATCTTAATTAATCCGGGAAATAGAAAAAGCAATTACAGCTGTATATGTATGAAATCTGTATTACAAATGTGTTATATTATATTGTGTATGTGTATGTAACATGTATTATACAATTGCCATATTATATTACTCCTTAATTCTAATAACTCGCAATGTTGATTACTCCTAGAAATAGTGAAACTGGATCTGTGAACATATAAATGAATATGCATTCTTTTTTGTGCATTACTTCACATCATCAAATTGTTGTTATTTATTTTATGTTTATTAATGTTTTCTTTACAGCATTATTTGTACTGTTTAATGCATGATCCTATTACCTATTCAGTTTAGCACATATCTATTAATATATATATAGTTTTACAATTAAATGAATGAACTAAAAACAGTAAAATGCAAATCTTCACAGAAAAATATAACAGGATAAACTTACTGTTGCTAAAGATAGTCCCCTAGATTTAATAAAAGCAATGTAGGCATAGTGTAGAACCTACACAAATATTACTGTGTCCATGTACATGGTTCCCGCTTTGCAGTACACCATGCATATTCAACATGGTGCATTGCCAAGGGAGAACCATGGAGCAAGGTTATTGAATCAGTGTAGGGAGTGTGGAGCTACCTGTATCTGCAGATGAGTAGCACACTCCCTGCACTGTCCCATTTTATTATATCAATGTAATTTATGTATTTTTTTAAACATGTTTGCGCTGTGATAAACTGAGGGGCTGCCAGCCCAGCTAGATAGAATTTTGTAAATCATTTTATGTCATTGTAAATATTAATATTAATATGATCCACAGGCTTGTTTGACAAATGTAAGAAAACTGTGTTATATGCTGAACTTCAAAAATGTAACCGCAGTGCACCCTGCTGGAAGAAAGCTGATAAGTAAAGAATTTTACAACTGTGTGTGATCTCAAGATCAGAGACAGGATGTCTGCAGCTGGAAATTCTTTCAATTGTCCTAATACAGAGATAATTACTAGGTTTAACATGTAAAGTGTCTTTTATTGCTGTGGCTTCCTGGCAGGTGCAGATCACAAAGAAATGTTAAATGTTGAGTTCTGTTAACCTGGGAACTAAATTAGAAGAGACAAGAATGATGTAATCTGAAATGACTCAGCAGTAATGTGCATTATCAATTTAAGACTATTTCAGAGAGACAGATTTTACATTTTATATTTTGTACTTTGTTCTGAAGTTGATAACAACTCACCAGCACTTGCTTTGCTCTGTAAGTAGGATCTTAGATCTTAGTATTTCTCTTAGAGATATATAGAAATAGCAAGATTAGTCTAGCTGTTTCCTATATTTATGTCAGACTGTTCTATGATGTTTTAAAGTATTTCCTGTGATTTCTGAACTCTCTAATGTAATTGTGTTGAGTTAATAAGCATTGTCTTGTGCTTTTATTATTTATTATTAAATTTATTTAAAACTTTCAACTGTGGCTGTTTTGTGTAGAGATAATTTAAGCTCTTAGAGTACTTGCATATATTTGGTCATATGGTTTAGGCCACTCCTAAATAGCCTTTAAATTTCAGTCACACTTACCAATTGGATAATAATAACATTGTACAGCAGAACTGGACACCCTTTGGTAAGGTCTTTATAGTACCTGATAGTGGTTGGTTGCATTTGGTACTACCGTATAGTCTGGGCAGAAGGGGGCATAGCTATTGAAGCTGTGGTAGCCTATTCCCAGGAGTGTCTGTGTGTTTGTATATAACTCAAATCTCAAAGTGTGTGTCTGTTAGCTACCTGGCAGGTACATGAAGCACTGGTTGGACAGAGAGGGTGCTGGAGGTTTTGGCTTGACCACTCGGCTGAGATCTGAACCTTATAGCTGTGCCAGTGGGGAGTCTTATTGGGGATCTTGAGAGAAAGGGAGAAACCAGCCCCAGACTGACTGTGATCTCTGTGTGCTCTTAAGGGAAATTGTACTTCACTGTGTGTATACTTGTTATTCTCCTAATGTGGACGCCCCTCACTGGTGCTTGTGGTGAGGATTGAGGCTCCTTGATTACTGGGCCAGTGCACGGGCACCACATATTAATTGTTTGGCAGTGGTGGGATATCTACATCAAGTATTAATTGTTTGATAGTGGTGAGTTAGCCATATCATATATTAGTTGACTTGTAGTGGCATGGATAGTGAATCCCTGTAGCTTGTGTACAGTGATCACTGAAGGTGTTTTTGAACTCTAAATCAGCCATGCAGTGGACATTCAGAGTTCAGATCACAACTGTTTTATTTATTTTGTTAGCTTAGTTAGCCAGGGAGAGCAGGCAAGCATGTCAGCAGAGGAGTATGGCAAGCTGACAAGGAGCCAGTTGGCTGAGTTGTGCCAGGCTAAAGGGGTGCTGCATGGAAACCTGAATAAAGCAGACATGATTGGAGCTTTGGTCATAGCTGCATCAGAAAATAGCAACCAGTAGGATGATCAGACTGGCTGTGGAGATGTACAACACTCAGAGAATGAACAGCTCAGTCTTTCTACAGAGGACTCAAAATGTGACTGGAGTTAAAGACACCCGAGCTGGAGGCCAAGGGAGGTAGAGGGAACATGAAAAGGAGATGCTGACTCTTCACCAGAGTCATGGAGGTAATGGGAAAGGGAGTAATTGGACCCCAGAAGAACAAAAGTTCAGTAAAGTTCTTCCACATTTCACACAGGGGGATAATTGCGATAGTTTCATTCATATGTTTGAGAGGGTATGTAAACAGTATAATGTTGACCGAGGGCTCTGGGTATGGTTCCTGACCCCCTTACTCCACAGTAAAGCTGTAATTGTTTTGTCCAAACTGTCTGATAATGACTTTTTAAATTATAATGCTGTAAAGAATTGTTTGCTATACTTTTTTAAGCTAACACCTGAAACTTATAGGAAAAAGCTTTGTGAGTATAGATGCAAGGCAGATGAAAGTGCGTCTGAATATGTTGCTGAACTAAGCACTTATTTTCATAGTTGGGTGAGTGGATGTCAGGTCACCTCTTCTGAAGGGCTGACAGACATTTTGATGAGGGAGCAAGCCCTTAGCACTTTGCCTGAGGACATGAGGATCTGGTTAACTGATAGACTATACCTAGCAAGTAGGGCATCCCTGTACAGGAAAGAGACACCCAGTGCTGCTCATGGGTCTAAGGGAACGCATGGTGGGCAGTCCAGACTGCCCCAATAGAATCTGCCAGTAGCAGGGGAAGCCACTAGCCCAGATACATGTCCAGGACCAAATGTTTTAAATGCAACCAGTAGGGCCATGTAGCATATAGATGTCCACGGAGGCAAGGTGGGGAACAAAAGGTGGGAGAGCCAGTAAGTGGGAAGGGGAAAATGCCAACAGTAGGTTGTCTTGAGACAACAAGGTTACCAAACTACCACAAGAGGCTATATCCTATTGTAGTGAATGGCAAAGAGACCATTGCTAAGAGAGGTCACAGCCTCTGACATGACCATTGTGAAGCCTGTAACGGTTACAGAGGAGCACTACTTGCCTGGGCAGTCTACTCCAGTCTGAGCTTTAGGAGGGACCCCATTCCAAATACCTTTGGCTAGGGTTCACCTTAACTGGGAGGGTGGAAAAGGAAGACAGCAAGTAGGTGTGTTTGAGGATATCCCTGCAGATATCCTGATAGGGAATGATTTTGATAATGCAGTGCCATGTGCTCATGCAGTTACATGCAGTCAGGCTTGGAGACAAGCATGTGGATATTGTAGCCTGGGGGAGACCCAGACAGACTGCATACTTTCAGCCAGGACTGGTGAAGTGGTTACTTCAGGGAGGGAGCTACCCTGTAGAAGTGAGACTAAATGTGAGCCACAGCTGCTTGTGGGTACTGATGATCCCTTGGTCAGAGTGACCGCAAAGGCAGAGGTGAGTAGTAATACCCAGGCTGACAGTGAGGCACCGCTGTCAGAGGATGCCAGACTTCTTGTGGAAGGGGAACTGGGAAGGGTTACAAAGAGAGAGAGTTGAGACAGGCTCAACTCGTAGACCCTACATTACAAGGCCTGAGGCAGGTAGCTAGTGAGGCACTTGATTCTCAAGGGAAGGAGGAATCTATATACTAGGACAAAGGGTTACTGTATAGACAGTGGACCCCTGAGGGAGGGCTAGAGGGTGAGAGAATACAACAGTTGGTAGTGCCTAGAGCCTACCATCTGGCACTTCTTTCCATAACCCATGATATTCCCTTTGCAGGTCATATGGGCATAAAAAACATACAAAGAGACGTATTATGCAGAACTTCTATTGACCTGGGATTTCCAAAGATGTAACAGAATACTGCAGGACCTGTGAACAGTGCCAAAAGGTAGGCAAGGCAGGAGACAATGTGAAAGCTCCTTTGATGCCTTTGCCTGCGATTGAAAAGACATTCAGAGAGTAGCTATAGATATTGTGGGGTCTCTGAGTACCCCAAGCTCCACAGGGAAATAGTATATCCTAGTGGTAGTAGATTATGTTACAAGATACCCTGAGGCAGTGACTTTGTCTTCCATTGAGGCAGAAAAGGTGGCAAATGCTTTGTTAGAGATTTTCTGCAGGGTAGGTTTCCCAAAAGAAATAGTGACTGACAGAGGTGCCAATTTCATGTCCAACCTGCTGGCTTGTCTATGGAACTACTGTGCTGTGAAGCACCTAAAGACCACCCCCTACCATCCCCAGACTAATGGTCTTGTTGACAGGTTAAGTTTTGCACTCAAGTCCATGCTATGGGTATTTGCAGACCAGGTTATGAGGGAATGAGACAAATATTTGCCCCATCTGTTGTTTGCTTATAGAGTGGTTTTCCAGGAATCCACAGGTTTTTCACTCTTTGAGTTGCTGTACGGGGCATAGGGTGAGAGGGCCTCTAGATTTAATTCATGATGAGTGGGAAGGTGAGTGTGAATCCCACAAGGAGTTTATTGTGGTATAAGTCCTAAATCTCAGGACAAGGCTCAGGGAAATCATGGGCTTGGCCCAGAAGAACCTGGCAGAAGCCCAACAACAGAAAAATGTCTGGTATGACAGGAATGCTCAAGCTAGAGAGTATGCTGTAGGGCAGCAGGTAATGGTTCTCATTCCTGTCAGACAGAACAAGCTGCATCCAGCTTGGGAAGGACTCTACAACTTGGTAAGGAAGGTCAGGGATGTTGACTACATGGTGGAACTGCTAGACAGGAGGCAGGGGCACAAATTGTACCATGTTAACATGATGAAACCTTACCATGATAGGGAGGCCCTTGTGCTGAGTATTTGCATTGAACTGCAGGAGGAGTCTGAGGGAGATCTGGTGACTGATCTCCTTAGTGAGGTTCTGACTGACACTTCAGTGGAAGGGGTAGCAATGTCCCAGCAGCTATCTCCTACCCAGGTTCAAGAAATACGAGCAGTGTTACAGGAGTTTGGGGACATGTTCACTGAGAAAACAGGGTGCACCCACCTGGTGTAGCACCAGGTGGATTCTGGACCCCAAAGGCCTATTAGGCAGGCTCCTTATAGGGTGCCTGAGAGAGTCAAACAGACTCTGAGGGAGGAAATATGGGAAATGTTGAAACTAGGGGTAATTCAGGAGTCCAACAGTCCCTGGCCTCCCCAGTGGTGCTGGTGCCAAAGAATGATGGCAGCACCAGGTTCTGTGTGGACTACAGGAAATTAAATAGTCACACAGAGTTAGATGCTTACCCCATGCCTAGGACAGATGAAGCTGTAGAGCAGCTGGATGGGGCTAAGTATCTTACCACCATTAATCTTACCTAAGGGTTATGGGCAGGTGTCCTTGACTGCCAGTGCTAGAGATAGGTCAGCCTTTGTGACTCAGTTTGGCTTGTATGAGTTCACAAAGATGCCCTTTGGGATGAAACATGTCCCAGTAACTTTTCAGAGGCTGGCAGATCATATCCTAGTAGGACCAGGAGATTTTGTCCTTGCTTACCTAGATGATATTGACATCTACAGTCATTCCTGACAAGATCACCTTCAGCATATCAAGGAGGTGCTGGCCAGACTACAGAGGGCAGGGTTGACCATTAAGCCCAGCAAATGTCTGATTGGTATGGTATATGTCTCCTACCTGGGACATAGAGTGGGGAGTGGTAAGATCAGGCCCGAACCTGCCAAAGTGGAAGCTATTCAGGCATGGCCTGCAACTGTTACCAAAAAGTAGGTGAGGGCATTTTTCGGGACAGCAGGGTACTACAGAAAGTTTGTCCCCTGTTATAGTACCATAGCTGCTCCCCTTACAGACCTGGAAAGAAAAAACAGGCTAGATAAGGTAGTGTGGACCACAGCATGTGAGCAGGCATTCCAGAAGTTTAAAAAAGCTTTGGGAGGACCCCTCATGTTAGCTAGTCCAGATTACAGAAAATAATTTGCTGTGCAGGTGGATGCTTTGAACCATGGGGTGGGGGCTGTACTTAACCAGACTTCTTCAGAGGGAGAAGAGCACCCAGTGGTTTATCTCAGTTGTAGGCTCTAACCCAGGGAGAAATGCCATGCAGCTGTAGAAAAGGAATGTCTAGCCATAGTGTGGGTACTGCAGAAACATTAGCCTTATCTGTATGGAAGGAAATTCACTGTAGTTACAGATCACAATCCCCTAACATGGTTACATCAAGCCCACCAGCAAAATGCCAAGTTGCTAAAGTGAAAGTTTAGGGTTGCTGATAAGTAAAGAATTTTACATCTGTGTGTGATCTCAAGCTCAGAGACAGGATGTCTGCAGCTGGAAATTCTTTCTATTGTCCTAAGACAGAGATAATTACTAGGTTTCACATTTAAAGAGTCTTTTATTGCTGTGGCTTCCTGGCAGATGCAGATCACAAAGAAATGTACAGGATGTCTGCAGCTGGAAATTCTTTCTATTGTCCTAAGACAGAGATAATTACTAGGTTTCACATTTAAAGAGTCTTTTATTGCTGTGGCTTCCTGGCAGGTGCAGATCACAAAGAAATGTTAAATTCTGAGTTCTGTTAGTCTGGGAACTAAATCAGAAGAAACAATAATGATGTAATGTGAAATGACTCAGCAATAAGGTGTATTATCAATTTAAGACTATCTCAGAGAGAAAGATTTTGCATTTTGTATTTTGTTCTGAAGCTGACAACAACTCACAGCACTTGCTTTGCTCTGTAAACAGGATCTCAGATCTTAGTATTTCTTTTGGAGATAGATAGAAATAGCACGATTAGTCTGTCTGTGTTCTATATTTATGTTAGATTGTCCTACAATGTTGTTTTAAAGTATTTCCTGTTCTGAACTCTCTAATGTCATTGTGGTGAGTTAATAAGCATTGTCTCGTGTTTTTATTATTTGTTATTAAATATATTTAAACCTTTCAACTGTGTCTGTTTTGTGTAGAGATAATTTAAGCTTTTAGCATACTTGCATGTATTTGGTGATACTGTATAGCCCACTCCTAAATAGCCTTCAAGTCTCTTTCAAACTTACCAATTGGATAATAATAACATTGCACAGTAGAATTGGGCACCCTTTGGTAAGGGCCTTTATAGTAGCTGATAGTAGTGGTTGGTTGCAGTCGGTACTACAATATAGTCTGGGCAGAAGGGGGCATAGCTAGTGAACCTGTGGCAGCCTTCCCCAGGAGTGTATGTGTGTTTGTATATAACTCAAATCTCAAAGTGTGTGTGTTAGCTACTTGGGCAGCTACATGAAGCACTGGTTGGACAAAGAGGGTGCTGGAGGTTTTGTCTTGACCACTTGGTTGAGATCTGAACCTTATAGCTGTGCCAGTGGGGAGTCTTATTGGGGATCTTGAGAGAAAGGGAAAAACCATCCCCAGACTCACTGTGATGTCTGTGTGCTCTTAAGAGAAATTGTACTTTACAGTGTGTGTACTTGTTATCCTCCCAATGTGGACGCCCCTCATGCTGTTGGTGAGGACTGAGGCTCCTTGATTACTTGGCCAGTGCATGGGCATCACATATGCTGTGTGGTGTGGAGCACTGCAGTGCTAACCAGTGCCAAGACACCTGCCAGACATCTAAAAATAGAAACCTGATATATTTAATTATTTAGTTAAAAGTCAAGTTTAAGTATATCTGAGCAGGTTTGCTTGGCACAGCATAGTGCTCAGCACTGCTTAAATGTAGCTCAGAGGTATATATAAAGTTATAGCAAAATTCTACATATCCATGTAGGTAAATGGATAGAGTTGCAGCCTCATGTGCAGGGTTTGAATATATGAAAGGGCAACTAAGCATGCATTTTCGAAATATAAATTATGCAAATTATTTTTAAATGCCAGCCTGCTGCACACAGCTAAACTCTGCTAAGACCTGCTAAGATGTGCTAAGCACTGTATAAAGAAAATAATGGATGGTAATGTTTATGCACTGCTTGGCTGTTTTGCACACCCCTAAGCACTGCTAAGCATACATGTCTTCAGATTTTTGCACTTCTCAGCTTAGCTGCGCTGGTTTACCCACTACTAAGTGATGCGCTGCATTTTTAAATATTGCCCAATGGCATTTAAGGGCAGGAAAACAGGCTATATTAATCTCACTAGGCAAGAATACAGCATCATCTATTGGAGTTCTACATGTGTAGTAAATATGGCCAGCATTGGAGAGGGTGTACACTTCCGGGCACAGTGGTGGGGCATTCAGGATTCCAGGGTCATGGTTGGACTCCTGGTGAAAAATAAGGATGACCAGCTGCTGCAGGGAGGGTTCCAGGGCTCAGAGTGCAAGGCAGAGGCCTGGGACCAGCTAGCACATGAACTCACCAGTGTAACAGGTATCCCCCACACAGGTGAGCAGGTTTGTCACTACCATGATGACCTAAAGCATAGGAAGGGGGATCTCTTGGACACCTTGGTCTGACAAGCTCGGGCAGGGAATGCCCAACAAGTTTGTAAGTAGTGTTACCTTTGTTTCACCAATACCTAATCTGAATGCCTGATAAACCGGTATGCATAATGGTGTCCTTCTCTCCCAACAGCAACAGGGGAGAAGGCTCACAACATCAAAGCACATGCTGGGTGCTTGGCCAGGTTGCACCATGAGTGCAGTGAGTACAGATGTAGTTTGCTATATATAGTCAAACAAGCAAGAAAGAGTAAAGCATTCACTGTGATTAGGAATATACAGTCTTCTTCTTTTGGCTGCTCCCGTTAGGGGTTGCCACAGCAGATCACAGCAGATTAGGAATATACAGTAAAGATTATAATGCAATGAATGTGGACTTAACAGCTGTACTGCATTAAGTGCATACTACCAACTGTAGTGCCATAAGCAGCGAGGAAGTAAAGCATTAACCGTAATAGAGTATATGCAATAAAGTTTGTAGTGCAATAACTGTGGAATTACAACTGTATTGCAACACCTGCATAATGACAGCTGTTGTGCAATAAAATACTCAAAATTACACCAGTAGCTGCATGAAGGTATCTCTAATAAAGTCTGCTGTGCAATAAGTGTGGAATTAGGGCTTTTTTTGCAAAAAATCAATTATGACAACTATGCTCGAATAAAAACATAACATAATATCAGTACCTGCATGAAGGTATGTCCAATAAAGTCTGTTGTGCAGTAAGTCTAGATTCAGAGCTGTTTTGTAAGAAATTAATTATGACAACTGTTCTGCAACTACACATGAACCAAAAGCAATAAAACCAGGGTAAATTGTGTATATCAAGACTGCTTAGTCTTCATCATTGCTTGTCAGATATATACATTCAGGCTGTGAGGTACGGTGCAGCGGTCAGGTATAACAGTGTAATAGTTGTAGACTGCAAATAATAACCCATAATCAGATATTGTTTGTTGACTTCACAGATATTGCAACACACTATCACTATATTGTGTACATCTGCATTCTATGTAGTAATGTATAGGTTACCTACTAAATCTGTCATGCTTGAATTTCATGCATGTGTGTTCAACTGTCACTGCAGTCTGTAAAACTGTACTACTATTACCAGGTCATATTTTGGTGCCAGATGAGCTCTAGGCAAATACTAGTCAGTCAGTAATCAGCAGTGACTCAGTATCTCAGTTTGATAAATGTTCTGTATGAAGTACATTTTGCCACACACAGACCAGGATTCAAATCCAGTGCTATGTAGCACTGAATATTACAGTATGAGTCAAGTAATGTTAATGGATATTCTTTCCACGGGAAGTACAGGTAAATGGGTGAGGTAGCTCATATTATGAGTACATAATTGTGTGTTTAGATGTCATAGACTGTTTCAATCATTACCAGGAATGTGAAAATACAGCACAAAATGAAGGAAATAAGTATAATAATAATAAAATAAAATAAATGAAATAAAATGTGTAATCTTTGGTATGGAAGAATGACTGGATTGTCTGTTAAAGGTTGCTGGAGTCAATTAATACAGTTGATGCAGATGTCCTTTGCAGTCACTGCTATTGGGTTTTATCACCATCCATGCCAAGCTAGGCATGATAGTTGTTTACTCTTTGTACTGTATACATACATGTCTCTCAAGTGTCATGCTGTCATGTAATGTAATTACTAGTGCATAATCCCTCTTTCACAGATTTATCATTGACATGATTATGTAAATAGCAAAGTATCACTACATCAGCCCACAGGATACCCTGCTAGTTATATAGGACCATCTGATGTACAAGTGTTCTGTGTAGTTGTGTACCTGCAGTTGTTCCTTCTTGGTCTATACTATCCCATGCAGAGAGCTTGACAGGTATGTACATGCTACAACAGGTATAGGGTACTTTTACACATAAAGAAAGGACAGACCTGTAGAGTAGATAGCAGGAATGTTGTCAACTATATAGCCTATAATGGTACCAATGGACTATATTTCTCTCTCTCTCTCTCTCTCCACCCCTTATCTTCATATATTTATTATTGTTATTCATTGGTTATGGTTTACTATTAACTTATGTTGTTACATTACGCTGTATTTCAGGGCATGTGTTTTATTATTGTATGTATTAAAATGGTTGCATATTAACATATCTTGCTGAATTACCTATTCTGTTGGTCTGATGCCGTAAGTGTTACTGGCATGCTATGCTACTGACTGTTCTGTTAGGTATTGTTGTGTTTCACATAATATGCAATGAAATGTAATGGAGTTATTTCCAATGTTCTAGCATGCTGTTATTACTAACAATGGTTTTGTTCATAACTAACATGTACTTATTGCTTTGCCTCCATCACCACAGCATGTCAAGTAGGGTGGTTCCCGTTGATCCACCTAGCCAACCTCAACTGGCCATGGCACTGGGTCCTAGCACATCTGGGACCCAGGCTGGTGGTGCCCCATCTGCTGGCCCTGCACCATCTTTGTGTGGAACTACCTCAGGGGACAGGTCCTGGACCCACCCGGGAGCAGTGGCAGAGGGTGGTAGTCACTCAAGATCAACTACCAGCCATGGTGTGCAGGATCATTCATAGGAGTTATGAATGTCGCCTGTACCAAATTAAGGGCAGACTGGGCAACCTGGTGGGGCCAGCTGTCTCTGGTGCCTAGCCTCCAGCACAGCCACTTTTGGGGCAGTGAGGGAGTAGTGATGAATGCCCATGGGTGGGGACCTCAGTCATGCTGCTGCCATCTGGAGGCACATGCATCTCAGATTCAACAACACCTTCCCCATCCAAGGTGTTTACCCCCTCATGTGTTACACACCACCCCTGTCTGCTGTCTTGTCTGTCTGCAATTGTATCCTCTCCTACCCAACTTACCTCCCCACATATACCTATATCCCTTCCCCAACATCCCACTCTTTTCTTATTAAAAAAAAAAAAAAAAAAAAATGAGCACCGGTCCCACAAAAAATATCTCCCTATAGATAGCGCTCCATTTTGCACACATGTCCACTGGACAAAGCAAATTTGGGCCAATTGGCATGACAACACATTTATGTTGTCCTCAACCCCTCTCTCTGGGGTTTGAGAGTCCAAATTCATCCACAACATCTATCAAAATGCACAGCTGTTGCTGTACAAGAAATGGAAAGCTATGGTTCTTTCCTACAACCTTCCTGCACATCCCTACCTGCCTTTCAGCATGTTTTTAACCCTGCTTGTCCCCATTTTACCACTGTTCTATCACCCCTTTTTCTTTTTTTTTAATTTTTTAGCATGGGTTTGCGCAGAGCTAAGTGAAGTGCCACACCTCACAAATCCGCTTAAATGAGCCTTAATGATATTATGTGTTTCTCACAGTGTTAGACACATGTACAAAATAATCACCTCTGCCACATTTTGAACCCAGGCCCCTGTCAACTACAGCCTACTGCACTAACCCACTACACCACACAGGTCTTACTTAAAACAGCTGTTCCCAGCAAAACATACTGATTGCCACTGAGACTGTAATTAAACCTAATGGGAAAAATGGGAGAGCACCTGGAACTCTGTTGCAAAAATACACCAGTAGACAGACAAATAAATAATAATGGCAGTATGTGAGGCCTGCGATAGCAGGTAAATGTTCCCTTTTATCTGTAACATCTTTAAACACACCTGCTAAGACATCAGTGGCACATTACACATGTTCAAGTGGGACCCAGTTGCAGAACAACTACCGTTGAAAGCCATGCACATACTGTTGGCTGCAGACAACATGTGCCACAGCCTATATGTCTGCACATATATCTGGCAAAAACACCTACTGCAGCACTGACTCAGTAGCGCAGTCTGTTAAATGCCTTGCATACAGTACATTTTACCACACACAGTCCTGGATTCGAATCCAGTGTGTTACACTTCAATTACATTGCTGTGAAGACAGCAAGTAATGACTGAGTCATGCAATGTTAATCCCCATAGGTTACTGCTACTGAATTGTCTGCCACCCAGTTTTGCAAGTCAAAGGCCTGCTGGTAGGTGTACACTGCACATATTTGTATAGCCTAACTATATGTCACCTACTACTCTGCTACTGGTACTGTTGCATAACAGATATACCTTTAGTACATGCCTCGATTGGACTGTAAAGGGTACCTTCACCATGGCTCTGCTGTAATGACAGGGTTGCCACTGCTACAACCGTTACACATACAGCTTGCAAGCCTCCAAAGTGTTCAAATTCCCCTCTTTGTGTTCTAGGCTGCAGCAGCAGCTGCAGCCTGGATCATACATAGCTATATGTTATGTGGCTGCTACAGACCAACCATACATCCATAACAGGTGATCTGGACACAAACATACATAAAGGGGGGCAAAGTCCCAGAGAAGGGGACATGTTTCACAGTTTGCCCCTATAAAGATATTAAGTTCATAGAATAGCTGCTCCTGCATTAGCATGCATATTCTGATGGGTATGAAGTATTACACTTACATGTTTCACTCCCCTTACTGATCTCAACCCATAATGTTGGCCAGTAAACTGCCAGATGACCACACTGTCATGGGATACTGACCAAATATATGAGGCAAAACTGTGGACATACTTCATACATCTCTACAGTGGTCAGTACTTGTGCTTACCCTCTGTGATGCTGTAGTCTCCACACCTCAGTAATGTCCATCTCAACAACTAAGAAAGGGGCCAAGACCCACATGAAGGCCTCATATATTGCACTGTGGTGCCATGTCATTGGCTAATGATAGTGCAATGCAGCTGTTTTGGATGCAGTTAGCAATTCTGAGCCACATATTGGTGCAGAGGCAATTACCTGTTAATGAGCATTACCTACAAAAGGCAAGCAACTGCTTATGGGGAAAAGGTATGTATGTGGTTTTACTCACAAAGACTGCGTATGTGCAAAGCATTTGCAAAGGGATGCTTAAAAAAGGAATACATCACTCTACCATAGGTTCATAGGTTCATAGGTTCGTACTAGTCTATCTGCCCTAGGGCATTTATAAGCCTAGCCAGAGTGTATGTGGCTTACACCACCCCTTAGGATGAGAATACTACGCCCTTTTAGGGTTTAGTTTACTATGCCTCTGTCTAGTAGTGACAAAGAGATGACCCCCGGGGTAAACCTACGATCTCCCATCCACTCGTCGAGATTTCTCTTGAATAGAGTCAGTGAGGGGCTCTGCCTAACATGGACTGGGATTCTGTTCCAGAGTGTAGGGAGCCTCTGGGTTATGAATCTGTCCCTCCAGCACATTCTATTTATTTCTGTGTTGAGGTTTAAGTCACTTGTTCTCATGGCTCTGATGGATTTGGATTTTCTGAGGTGGAGCATGTCCATTAATTCAGGATTGGACATGGCCTTGTACGTCAGGCACAGATCACCTCTGAGTAGGCGGTATGCGACTGAATAGAGCTGGAGGTTTTCAGTCGGGCAGCATATGACATATGTTTAAGACCCTTTATCCTCTTGGTGAGGAACTTTTGGGGTCTTTCCAACTGCTGCAGGTGTCGGGTGAGATACATCCTAAATGGGGCATTGTACTCAATCATTGGCCTGATAAGAGAAGAGTACAGGGGCACACTGACCTCTCTTGATCTAGATGTGAAACCCTTCATGATAAGGTGGGCAATATAGAAGGTCTTCCTAACCACTTTGGCAATGTGAGTGTCAAATGAGAGGTTACTGTCAACCTGGGTCCCTAGGTCCCTGATTACCTCTTCCATACTTAATGGATTACCGCCTATGTGGTAATTTGTCGGTACCTTGTTTTTCCCAAAGGGTATGACTATACATTTTTTGGCGTTTAGCTTAAGGCCATGGCTCTGGCACCAATTATCCATTTCTATGAGGCCTCTCTGAAGGATGTTTGTGTCCGCTGGAGTATCAATTATGGCGCACAGTTTGCAGTCATCTGCGAACTTTGTCAGCCACAATCCTCCTATGTTTGCCTATACCTCGGAAAAATAAATGCCGAACAAGAGGGGTCCCAGGACTGAGCCCTGTGGGACACTGCTTGTGACTGGCTTAGAGTCTGACATAGCTCCAGCAACTCTGACCCTGTGGGTTCTGTCCTTGAGCCAGTTTGCAACCCATCTTGTGACATATGGGTTTACATTTAAGCTGGTGAGTTTGTCTATGATGCCCGAGTGGGGTATTGTGTCAAAGGCTTTTGCAAGGTCAAGGTAGGCTGTGTGAACTGCCTTACCCTCATCAATGGCCTTAGTGACTGTTTCAAAAAAGTCGACCAAGTTCAGAAGGCAGGATCTGCCCTTGACAAAGCCAAATTGGGTAGGATCCAATGTCTGTAGGTCCCCAATGTCTTTGTTTATGAGTTCCATAATGATCCTCTCCATAGCTTTGCAGACCAGGCTCATCAGGCTTATGGGGCGGTAATTTCCAGGGTCCGTAGAAGCACTGCCTTTGTGAAGTGGGACCACTGTTGCCGTACGCCACTCTTTGGGTACGTATCCTGTGGTAAGGCTAAGATTAAACAGCAGCCTTATGTGTGGGTTTAGTTCCTCTTGGAGTTCATGTAGCACACAGCCCGGGACACCATCCGGTCCCATTGATGCTGTGTTTTAGCTTTAGAGAGGGCGGCTCTCACCTGGGCATCTGAGATGTTAGGGAGGCTACACTCTGCTGGGATAGTTATTTCTCCTTTTGGGGGGGAGGGGGAGGAGAAATTTGCACTGAACCTGTCTGCCAGAATGTTGGCAATGTCAGTGGGTTCAGTGTATTTTGTGTCATTTTGGACTAACTCTGAGCATATCTGGGAGTTTCCACCCAGGTTTCTAACATAGCTAAAGAAGGCCTTGTGATTGTCTTTTGTATCATTTGCGATTTTTCTCTCAAAGTTGGCCTTGGATGATTTTATGAGTGATCGTAGTTTTTTGCTAGTACTGATCAGAGATGCCTTTCCTTTTAGGGATTTTGCTCTGTCATGTAGTAGCTTCCTCCTTCTGTTGTAAAGTTTGTTTATGGCTGGGGTCCACCAGACCGGTCGCCTGCCTTTGGGGGAATGGGTCTTAGTTTTATTTGGGATTGCATGATCCATGCATTCTTGAAGGTGCCCATAGAAGGCATTTGCAAGGGATTCAGCAGTGTGGGTTGTGGTTTCCACTGGCCCAGGGGCCTTGAAAGATACCACTTCAGTCTTATGAAGTGTGAAGTTTGCTTTTGAGAAGTTCTTCACTGTGGTCTTTTGTGCAGGGGGTGGGGGCGGGATGTGGATTTCCAGTGAGATTAATTTATGGTCTGATCTTACCAAAGAGGGATGTACTTCCGGTGTGGAGGATTTTGTCCCCATGTTTGTGATGATCAGGTCTAGTATATTGTCTCCTCTTGTGGGAATGGTGACTAGATGTTCCATTGCATTTGAGTTTATGAATTCTAAGAACCTTTGGGCTAGAGTGTTGGGGCTTGAGTAATGTTCCCAGTCTATGTTTGGGTAGTTGAAGTCTCCCAAAATGATGGTATTTGGAGAGACATTCATACTCTCCAGTGTCTTCAGGAAGGCTGTGTGGGGTTCCTGAGTTTGAGAGGGTGGTCTATAGCATGCTACAAACTGCAAGGCAGTTTTGCCTATGGTTAGTTGCACCTGGATAGTCTCCGATGCTTCGTGCGTTGCCACTAACCTGGAGGTGTGGGTATCTTTGATGAAAATGGATACTCCCCCTCCTTTTGTGGTTCTGTCCAAGTTTTGGGGCCAGAAAGCATGATATGAGGTAAAACCTGATAGTGCTGGGGTGCTCTCAGGAGCCTTGAATCAGGTTTCAGTCACTGCACAGACATCGATGTTCTCCATACTGAGAAGGGCTTCGAGGGCGTGCATCTTGAGGTTTAGACTTCTGGCATTGAGCAGCATTACCCTTAGTTTTTTCCACTTGTGTTTTCTAGGGAGGTAGGTTTGTCATTTGAGCCTTGCCTAAAAAAGGCACTATGGGGGTGGCAAGAGCCTTGGCCAATATCCGGAAGCCCAGGGGTGACAGGTGCAAACCATCCCTTGAGTAGCAGCGTGGCTTGTCAAGCATGTCATCCCAAGCAGACAGACACTGGATCCCCTTAGAATGACACCAGTAATTAAGCCAATTGTTAAAACTGATCATTTTGTCTTTGTACTGTGGCATCATTCTTGGTGAGGGTAAGATGCTGCTCAGGGTCAGGGTCATACCGGCCTGGGCTACATAATCAGAGAGCTCCTCTATGTCTCTTTTCATGTAGTCCAGGGAGGTACGTCTCAGGTCGTTTACACCTGCATGTACAATGACTGAGTCATATTCGTACTTGCTGTGGAGTGACCTGAGTGCTTGTGTTATGTGGCGGATTATAGCTCCTGACAGGCAGCTTACTGTGACCCTCTCCTTGTTCAGTCTGGTGAGCGGGACGTCAGTGTGCCTGACTATGGAGTCACCTATTACAAGTGTGTCTGGCATGTTGTTTGGCCTTAAGGGCTGTGACTGTTTAGCACACTGACTTTGTGAACTATGTGTTGCATTTGCTATGTCTTGAGGTGGTGGTTGCTTGGGTGTCTGCTTTGGAGGCCTCTGTTGTTTTGGTAGATTTTTAATCAGCGCCTCCAAGTATGTTTTTGTGTGTTTATGTGTTTGGTTTGCAGTTGTGATAGTTCTATGTGAGACTGGGTTTGTGGTGTGCATGGTTACCTTCTCCTCCTGACTGGTCTTGCCAGTACTGAATTGAGAGAGGTCAGCCTCCAGTTTGGCTATATAGTTGCATCTCTCACATATATTTGTATTTGTTGGGAGGAGGAGAGGGTTGTCTGTGTACATGAGGCAATTGTAACATTGCCTCAAGATTCCCAGATTCACCAGCTGAACAGGAGAGGACGCCAGCAACTGACCCTTCGACATGCTAGAAATAGTGAAAAAGATTGCTGTGTAACTGAGTCAGAAAGGACCTATAGGGAAATGGGTACTCAACAGAAGTTAGGTGAATGAAGTACTTTTCGTTTGTTTAAGAGTGCTTTACCTGTATACAAAATGCTTTAGGAGCAAGTGCTGAGCTTGTATGTACTAGATATCCCCATAATATGGGATGCAGATGGGATGATGGAGGTATGGGGAACAGGAATTACAATAGTAGACTTGTATTAGATTTATAATATTGACATGTCAGTGATACTCTGCTGTCCAACATCTACAGGCATTCCTCTCAACTGTCCGTGCTTTGAATCACATCTATGCTCTGTCTCTGTCAATCCCTCCTACAATGGTTGCCTGTTGTAGTAAAGATAGTGGGTTACACATAAGACATAGTAATACTAAGTAAGGGTGTATACTCCTGTAACATCAAATGATGTACTGTAATTCACCTCCTCTCAGTCTGTCAATGTCAAGCATACATAGGTCTAACATTGTAAAAGTGTCCCTGAATGTCCCTGATGTACTCTGGCTACATCCCTGTTTCATGGACATTTGTCCTTGTCTGGTTGAGAGCTATGCCTAACATACCTCTCAACCTCCTACAGTATGAAATCAAGACAAAGCCATAATTAATGGGTGGACAAAGGCCAAACACAGCCAAATGCAGCGCATCTCAAACTCAAACCAAATTCAGCTGTCAACTGTTTGGCACAGCCTAGGCTTCTGGCACCCCCACACCACACCCTGTTTATGGGATGATACCTATGCTACATCCCTGACATCCATGCCATTGATGAAGGGACCTGCAAATGTGTCTGATACACAGGGTAACTATATTACTTTACATGTGTGTTTGTAGTGCAGTAGTGTCATGCCATGGCAGTTGTTGTGGGCCATGACAGGTACTGTTTGCTGGCATGTGTCTTGAGTGCACATCAGACTTTGGGTGTCTTTGTCACCTGTTGGCACACTAGTGGTAGTGTTACAGAATGACAGGTGTGTCATGGACCTGTGTATGTTTGTGTCCCAGGCATCAGAGCAGTTCAACTATGGACACATGATGGCAATACAGCAGCACAGCAGAAAAATGATGTCAGTAAGGTATGCCAGTATGCATGCATGGCTCTCTAGGTAAATATGGATAGAACAGTGTGTCAGGGACAAATGGGACAGTCAGTGTCATCATGCTTTCATACCCTGTGACAAGGTCTGCTACCCTTGATGCATGTCACCTGGGTATGCTGCATGTGCAAATCTAGATGGTGGTGGAAATCACTTATGCTTATGTAGATGAGGGCGATTTAGGGCCAGCAGCTACCCACAGGGCCATAAAATGCATAACCAATACACAGAGATAGGCTAGATGGCCATGTCTCCAGTGGTGAAAGTGGATATGTTTATACATACACACACACACACACACACACACACACACACACACACTACAGAAATTGATGGATGTGAGAATAGAACCCCTACCTACCTAATGTTACACACTGCAGCTTGCAGGACTTACTGCATGCACCACAGAGCTTATCTGTTATTAGATTGTCAGCCAATACTCTTAAGGTAGATGACATCAGCAGTCCTTGAGTCTATATTATATGCTCAAAGAGACTTTTCTTTGAACATATAATCATCAACACCTAAAGAGCAATTGCTCTAAAGCGCCAACAGGTCCACAAATTTTTTCCTCAGGAAAAAAATTCACAGGGCCATACGCAAAAAACACAAACTTCAAAAACCTAATCAAATCAGGGGCTTCACCCCCCCACAGCCCCCCATAACTAAATATATTGACTCCAAGATCACTCTACATTGGGGAAAAGGGCAATTCCTGATAATGGCCAACTGCATTTTTTTCCCATGGAAAAAATTCATGGACGTGGCCGCTCGTACTTTAGAACATTCGCTCTTTAGGTGTCGATGATTATATGTTCAAAGAAAAGTCTCTTTGAGCATATAATATAGACCCGCAGTTACAGGGCATAAAATGCATAACCATTACACAGAGACAGCCCATATGAGCTTGTCTGAAGTGCTCCTTGGGGATATAGTTACACACACAGACAAGTTGGATGATGTGAGATTAGAACCCTTAATTATCTAGTAGTATACACTATAGCATGCAGTACTTATCGCATGTGCTACAGTGTTTATCTGTTATTAGGTTGTAAGCCATCACTCATAAGGTGGATGACATCAGCAGTCCTTGTAAAGGAGGGCAATGTTGGGGCCAGCAGCTAGTCACAGGGCATAAAATGCATAACCATTACACATAGACAGCCCATAGGGGCTTGCCTGAAGTTCTGCATGGGGATATATTTACACATATAAGTTAGATGATGTGAAATTAGAACCCCTTCCTATCAGGTAGTAGACACTATAGCTTGCAGTACTTATCGCATGCTCCATGGTGTTTATCTGTTATTAGACTGTATAAAGAACTTAGAAACCAAATTAAAATATTCATCAATAAAGACAAAAAATATTTTTAATGCACCCCCCCAACAACTCTAAAATCTGATCCTAAAAAATTCTGGAACCCCATAAACCAAATACTATACCCTGGTAACCCTACTTCTCCCAATCCATGCCCAGACAAATCACCTGAGGAGACAGCTAACACATTCAATACCTATTTTATAGACTCAATATCCAAGATATTTAATCCCAACCCCAACTCCTCCAACACCAATGATCCTAACTGCTCTGAACCTACTCCAGCTACTAACTCTGCAAACACTTTCTCCCTTAAACCTGTTCCCACTACCTACATCAAAACTCTACTCTCCAAGTTAAAAAAATGCTCTGTATCTGCTGACAATATCCCTTCATATTTTCTCCAGATAGTTGCACACTCTTTTGCTCTTCCTCTATCTATCATAATCAATTGCTCTATCTCTGAATCTAAAGTTCCATCAATCTGGAAACAATTCTGCATGCTACCTATTCATAAAGGAGGTAACTCCTCTGAAATCTCCAGTTTCATACCTATTGCTATCCTCTTCCCTCTATCAAAAGTCTTAGAGAAATGCATACATAAACAAGTTATGCATTGTCTCATACAGGAAAAACTGCTTAGTCCTACACAGCATAGCTTCTGACCCAAACATAGCACCACCACAGCTCTACTATCCTTTCTCAACACTATTTCTTTAGCCAGAGATGATTACAGATTATCTCTAGTCTATTCCTTAACCTCTCAAAAGCTTTTGACAATGTTTCTCACTCTCTGCTACTGAACAAAGTGTCTGACCTCAACATATCCCCAGATACAGTCTCATGGTTCTCCAGCTATCTCATTGACAGACTGCAATCAGTAAGACAGTGCTCTGCACTATCTACTCCCCTTCCAATAAGAATGGGTGTCCATCAAGGATCCATTCTTGGACCACAACTTTTTAATATCTTCATCAACTTACTCTATTTTTCTTGCCCACAGTCTTCCATAGTCCAATATGCTGATGACTCTACAGTCATCACCATTGCCAACTCTGCCTCTGAACTTCTAACAGCTACTCAGTCATCCTTCAACTCAGTTGAGACATGGCTCTCCAATAATCAGCTCATCCTCAACCCTAAAAAAAACTGTTACTCTTTCTCCCCAAAACAGTAAATCACATTAAATCTTCTTTCTCCATAATGTCCCTAAACAATACCACTATTGAAGATGAATTCAGCACAAAACTCCTCGGTGTTACCATTGACGATCAGCTAAAATATGACCTTCACATAAATATGTGTATCAGAAAAACCCATCAGAAGCTAGGACTCCTGTATAGAAATAAAAAAAATGTCTCACTGCTGAAGCCAGGATCACTCTCACGCATACCTATCTTCTACCGTGCCTAACATATTGCTCCCAAATACTCACAAATCTCAACTCCACCCTACTTACTAAGCTTGAGTCAACCTATCACAAGATAGCTAGATTTGCAGCTCAACAAACCTATAAATCCCACCACTGTTTCTCCCTAAAATACCTAAATTGGCTTGAACTACCTCACCAGCTTCTCCTCACCCAGCTCCAAATCATACACTCCATTCTTTATCAGCCAGCCTTCTCCCCAGCTCTAGGATCCCTCATCTCCCCCTATTCCCCTAGAAGGCATCTTAGGGGCTTGACCCAAGATCTATTATTTATCTATAAACCCAACTCTAAAACTGGGTGAAACATATACAGCTACCAACCCTCTAGAACATGGAGCAAACTCCCACTTGAAATCAGATCCCTTAGACATCCTAAACAATTTAAGCTGGCCACAGAGGAGCACTTTAAAAGGCACTAGACCTGCAAGTGTTGTCAACCTCCCTGAATATGTCTATTCTAACAAACTAACCATCATCTCTTCTCTCCTTACTTTGCCCTCTCATAATCTTCCTTTATCCTTTTTAATCTATTCCTTCCTTTTCTTCTAGCCACCTTTTCACTTTCTTTCCCATTCCTTAGCTGCAATCACCTTTTATGATACTGGTACAGTTCATGTATAGCATAACAGCTACTCTAAACATCAAACTACCTATGCTTTTCATGGAACGTCTTATGCATCTATATCTGTGCTTGTAACACAGTGCTGTTGTCATTTTCTTTTGATTTTTGTCTTTTAAGCTTTATGTACTACTGCATGTGTTCTTAAACTATCTTGGAATTGTAAAATTGTTTGTATTATTTGGAGCTTTTCTCCCCGGAACTTGGCTGAAAAAGGGCTTTTGCTCACTCAGGCACTCCCGGTCAACAAATGTAAAATAAATAAATAATCATAAAATATATGTATCTATATCTATCTATAAATATATATATATATATATATATATATATATATATATATATATATATATATATATATATCTATCTATATATATATATCTATGTATGTATATATATATATATATATATATATATATATATATATATATATATATATATACTGTAACTTGTCTGTAGTGTAGGATTGTATGTTTGATTGCGGGGGGACATTGTGTGTATGTGTAAGTGTCTGGTGTATTTGTAGTGTAGGTTCGCAATTTTATATTTCGCAGTTCTGGGGTTTCGGGATTTAAAGCTTTCAGCTATAGAATTTCAAAATACTGAAATTCGGAATTTCAGTATTTTGAGATTCTATAGTGAACCTATATATATATATATATATATATATATATATATATATATGGGTCTACTTCAGTTTACTGAATTAATATATGATCAAAATTGAAACAACAAGATAACAACACAGAAATGGTACAACAATGAAAATTCACAAACCTGAAACTCAAGATACTGAAAAATAAGCTGTGAATGTTACACATATTTTTTTTTTTGGAACATTGTAGCTTTTAAATGGAGATCGCAGTAAAGTGAGGACTGGGACATTCACCCTTTTCCCCACTGTAGTACGATCTAGCAGTTGGTATATATAATGGTATTTATAATTTGCAGGGGGTATGGGGGGTGCAGGGGAGCTTGCCCCCCCCCTGCAAAAACATAGAAAATGGTTATTGTGAAGCTACATAGAACACCATGTTCATCATTTCATTCGAACGATTATGATCCAGAAAGTGCTGCATGTTTGCTGCAGAAGTTGCTGTAAATCACAGTGCAGTTTAATGAGATAGACATCTGTTTCTCTTGTAATGGATTGAATGTGTTTGTTTAGATCGTGTAAGTTTCACTTTTGTGAACGTTCATTGTTCTGCAGTTTCGATGTTGCTGTCTCGTTCTTTTCAGTTTCAGTCATATATTAATTCGGTAAACTGACATAGACCCATACATATATATATATATATATATATAATGTGTATAATAATAGCAACAGCACTAAAAGAAACATCACAAAATAAAGTTCAGCCCTGCAGTGCTCTACATAGAATATTTAGCATCTGTGAAACTAGAGAAAAGTGCAGTATGCAAATATGTATACTTAAACTGGTTACCAGTTGCTGGGATAATGCATAGCCAAATTGTAATGATCAGAGAAAGAAGAATATTAGAACTCAAACTGGGATGTGTAATCCTGTGTAGTCACATAGCAACAGCTCTGTAAAATAAAGTAAAAGTGTTTATCACTTACTTGCACATGCTAGTCATAGAAAAGACTAGTGAATGAGAAATTGTCTCAGCCTTTGCTTTTGAATTCTCTACAGTAGTAACAGATGGCATTAGAGAAAACAGTATTGTTTTATCACTTTCAAATTCCCAAGGTTGTTTCAGCAAGCAGCTACTGGAGAAATATTCATAGGTAAGTACTGGCCTAGCTGCCCTTGTGGGCCATTTCAAACCTAGCCAATTTCACCTCCAAAAGTGAGAATCAAACTATTTTCATTGAGTCTGTGAGGTAAACACATTAGCTATTATAGCAACCCTCAACCCCTCAAACAGGAATGGCTTAGAAGCCACAATTTCTCTGTGCAAGAATTGATCCCATCCCATTAATGTTACCACTGACCTGTGTGTCAACTATACAACACATAAATAGGTGATTCAGGATAATTTACTGTACAAAAAGGCTGAGTCAAAGCCACTTTGAAATGCTTAAGCTTTAAAATAACAATAGGTAAAATTTCCATCTAACCTATGCAGGCATTCCTAGTCTTCATACTTAGTACAGAATTAACAGATGAAAGTTAATTTCTGTTATCTATGTCTTTTTATCTACAAATCTGTTCTAGACAAGTTCAGTGCATTGCTGAAATGTACCCACTACTGCATTTTTTGTGTGGATATGTTTACTGAATCCGTTTCCCTTCCATCAGGATTTTTTCCTTATATTTATTCTTAGGTCACCTTTATCCAGACTCATCTTATTCCCCTAATGCATGAACAGCTTGTCTGAAAGACTGTGAAATTTCTTTGTGCACCACATGCCTTGTTATCATCATGTGACATTTCCTATCATACTGTCTGTCTCATTCCCTTCTGCAGTTAAGTTTGGATGTTCTGTATCTCCTTGCATGTTTCTGTCTTAGGTAGACAGGTATCAATGCTCACTTACCTTGTGCTGCTTCATTCATGTACCTGTATGTTCTGAAGCTTCCTTTATGCTGTGCCTGTTTTTTATTGACACAGGAAAACTCTGCTCACATTGCTCCACTTAGTCCCTTTTATAGAGGATGCATGTTAACACATTCTGTCTCTCCCTTTGTACTTTTTTGTCTCAAACACAGCAATAGCCATACTAAGCTGCATTTCTTGAAGTCCACAGAATATTCCAGATAAGGCCTCGGCAATGAGTTGTAAGATCATATTGTCAATTCCTATATTCAAGTTTTTCTACCCCATCTATGCATGCTAACAATGGCAGTCGTGCAAAGTAAAACTGTGAGTTGTAATTCTTGTGGCACAAGGTTTGATTCTCTCAGCGCTCAGTTGCCTACTGTGTGACCTTGACCAAGTTACTTAACCAGGCATTGCTCTTAGATCAACCCTGAAAGAGGACTGTACCCTGTGGACCTACTTAGTTAACAAATCCAAATTATTAATTTTGCCTTTCCTGACAACCCTGGCATGCATTTTAGTAGCCTTTTTGAGGAATATATCTTTCTGTCCTTTTATCATGAAATTTCTTTGTGCACCACATGCCTTGTTATCATCGTGTGACATTTCCTATCATACTGTCCGTCTCATTCCCTTCTGCAGTTAAGTTTGGATGTTCTGTATCTCCTTGCATGTTTCTGTCTTAGGTAGACAGGTATCAATGCTCACTTACCTTGTGCTGCTTCATTCATGTACCTGTATGTTCTGAAGCTTCCTTTATGCTGTGCCTGTTTTTTATTGACACAGGAAAACTCTGCTCACATTGCTCCACTTAGTCCCTTTTATAGAGGATGCATGTTAACACATTCTGTCTCTCCCTTTGTACTTTTTTGTCTCAAACACAGCAATAGCCATACTAAGCTGCATTTCTTGAAGTCCACAGAATATTCCAGATAAGGCCTCGGCAATGAGTTGTAAGATCATATTGTCAATTCCTATATTCAAGTTTTTCTACCCCATCTATGCATGCTAACAATGGCAGTCGTGCAAAGTAAAACTGTGAGTTGTAATTCTTGTGGCACAAGGTTTGATTCTCTCAGCCCTCAGTTGCCTACTGTGTGACCTTGACCAAGTTACTTAACCAGGCATTGCTCTTAGATCAACCCTGAAAGAAGACTGTACCCTGTGGACTAACTTAGTTAACAAATCCAAATTATTAATTTTGCCTTTCCTGACAACCCTGGCATGCATTTTAGCAGCCTTTTTGAGGAATATATCTTTCTGTCCTTTTATCATATAATCATTTCCATGGATTCTTATAGTACAGATACATTATTTTGCACTGTTTGGATTTAATTTAGTTGCTAAATTCCAGACTGTTCCACCAGTTAAGTAAGTCCCTCTTTAATCTTAGTTTTTCATCTCCAACAGACTATCCATTTTAAAACATCTCTTACTGTCATCTGAAAAGAAGCACAACTTAACTTTTAGACTCTCTTTAATGGTAGTAATGGAAGGCATTAAACCATATTGACCTTAACATCCAAAGTTGTATTAAGGTATGAGCTTACCAGTAAAGCAACTGGCCTTCATACTGACTGCATACATTTTCTGCATGTTTATTATGAAATTTCACCACTGCCTACGTTTAAAATAAAGCATAGTGTATGGTGGCAGTTACAGACCACCTGAGTCCACCATTCATGCTTGTATCTTCACCTTCATTTGTGCAATGATGTTCCTTCTACCTATAACTCTTTCCATGAAAATAACTTCCTGACTGGTTTATTCCATCCTTTCTCTTCTTTTATATGATGTCTCCTTAATCTTGTGTATACCCTTTTACAGAAGAAGTTGCCCTTCTGAATTAGTTTTGCATCGTATTTCTTTCTTAAGAATGCATTTATTTATTTATTTTTAAGTTCCCTCCTTACAGAGATTCTAGTACAAAATTTGCTGTTTAAATATCCCTCAACTATAAAAAGCTTCAACCCTCTTTATAGCCTTGCAGAGGTGGAGAGATTGATTCATATGGTCTAGAAATGGTATATTGCCAGCCTTGCACTATGCCATCAGTTATTGAAATGCTGCTTAGAATTCAAATCAACACGTAGTGCTCCTTTGCAAGAAGGAAGCAAGAAAATATAGCAGAAGTCAGACACAAGACAAAAATATAGCTGGTCAGACACATTTTACATTTAAATAGTGTAATAATATCAAAAAGTGTATGAAAGGTATAGAGCAATATATGTACTATGCTATGTGTAATATGGATCACACTGAAGTGTAGTACAATGCGTCTCAACACAGAATAGATCAGATGAAAAAATACAGTAGGGAGGATTGAGAGAGAACAACTAGACCTAATATACATACATGGTATGTACAAGCCAGTAAAAGCAATCATTATTTGTAGCATTACAATCAGTTCTGCAAAACAATAAATCAAGTAACATCCAAGTAGTCTATGACAATAGAAAGCTAAGGAACTCATGAAAATCTAATTATGTCTATACTCTTACAACTGGTATGAAAACCAGATTAGTATAATAGAATTCAACAAAGCAAGACATAACTGGAGATCACAAGCACCTTTGGACTAACTGCATAGCAAGCTGAAAAACATAGAACTATCAAATATGGTAAATAGATACATCACTCAGGAGTACTAAAAACACATTTATCAATGTAAAAATATTTTTCTTTTTATCGAGGAGATGGCATACACATATGTTGTACAGGTACATCAAACAATATAATATTCCAAATTACCTACATCTGTAGAGTAGGAGCAAACAATCACACATGTTCTGCATAATCATAATAAATTTTCTCCCCAACAAATACAAAGATAAAGTGTCACTTATCAGATGTAATGAAACATATTCCTCAGCCAAAGAGAAGTTCACCCTATGAACAGTTTGCCCAGCTACCCAAGATTATTTGCCATATTTAACGTTGTGTAAGACACTGTGCACAGCCTTCAGAACATAAAGTCATATCTTTTTTGTCCATTTATATAGGTCAGACATGTAAAGGAATGTGTATTTCCCAATGATATAGGGTGAAAAAGGGAGAATACCATGTATTCAATGACAGTTTTATTGATTACGGTAGCATCATAGCAGTTATGTTCACCCTGCCATGGTCGAGTATAAATAATGAAGTTTAGATTTCTTGTAATGTGCAGCAAAATGCTATGAATGGGTTAAGGAAGAGCTTTTCAGCTCTGGAGTGAATATTCTTACCTAGTGAGCAGTGTAGTTACTACATATATTTAAGTAAAGGGGGATTAACTCCTACAGAAACATTTGTGTCACTATTTGGCTTTTCATTTATTGTTTTGTTGTTATGATTTCATTATTTATAGACATGCCTTTTGGTCTTTTAATATTTAGCAATTATTCCAGTGCGGAAAAATAGCAGTATAACTGAATTAGATTTAGCAACACCATGCAAAGTAATTAGAAATTTCAGTTCTAAAGTTCATCAGTAAACAATAATAGTGTATTGCAGCTAGGTTATGATCATTTAACCCATATAAATCACAAGATATGCTACAGCAGAGCTGTATACAATTACCTTGCATGGGCAGATTGTGCAACACAGACCAGGTTATACTATACAACAAGCACTTAACCATGATTTTTTTATGTAATTACCTATTGTTAAGGCCTCACCAAAACACACACTTCCAGGTCAGCTATTTACTGGGAGAGATACTGCTGTAGGTCATTCCATTTGTGCTATCGCTACTCACTTTTTCTGCAAGATGACCATCAGAATAAGGAAGAGAAAGTCAGTGTTTTCTCACACATCATGATGCCTCTTAGACCACTACGCCACTCCAAACAGATGGTCAAAATGTAGCATGCCAAGCTGCACAAGATGGCCATTCTACCTGCTGCCTTGGTGCCTTGATATAATGTCTTGGCAACTGGCTATAAATGAATTATACAGCTACGAGGAAGCAAACCATAACTGGTACTAGTATGACACAAGATGTAAGAGGTGAACAGACTGAAGATGCTGAAATCAACCAGTCACAACCACAAAACTGTGCTTACATGCCATGTGATTTATAGAATAGCAAGTAAGACTTGCTCGCATCACAAATGGATTAAACAGTTTCTGCATTTTATGTAAAGTCATGCAATACTGTTGCTTAATGCCTGCACATGAAGCATCTACAAACGGAACATTAATCAGATATGCTCATGTCAGGCAGTATAGAACAATATTACAGGTTCATAGATTAGTACTAAGCTAACTGCCCTTGCAAGCCATTTTAAGCCTAGCCAATTATCCCTTGTGAGACTCAAACCCTGCACCTTGGTTTTGTAAGGCAAACACTTTAACCATTAGGCCACCCTCCCAACCCGCATGTGGATAATGTGTAACTATGACTTTAAGCAGAGTTATTCCATCCAATACAAACGGTAGTGGTGCTGCGGTAGCATTGTCGCCTCACAGCAAGACGTTGTCCCGTTCGATTCTCAGCTAGAGCATCTTCTGTGTGGAGACATACATGAATGGGCATGCCTTCGTTGAAGGTTGTGCATCAGGGCTGGTAACTCGGCATGTAAAAATCCTCTACCAAACATTAGTGGACCGGAGTTCCGCTGTGGCGACCCCTAACCGGGATAAGCCGAAAGACACAACAACAACAACAACACTACATGGAGACGGCTAAGGCACTTAGAATCATTGTGCAGTATAAAGCAATACTGCATTTCAGATTAATATGTCATAAGCCTGCTTTGAGTATAACTACACCACTGCATTATATTAGTTTAGAGACTTACATGAGTCTGAAATTGAAACCCTCATTAATATGCATTGCGTGGTATGCATTGATACAGAAAGTAAAGATATTTTGTTCACATAGCATTATTTTGTTAACCTTTAAGACTGCTCCAATAATCAGCAATGAATAATGTTATATTTTTGGTGACTACAACAGCCTATATCTGTCAAGTGCTGCACTGTGTAACTTAAATTTGCACTATATTCTATATGTACATTGATATCTGTTTAATTAAATACAATGTATAGGTAAGGATGTCTGTAAAGCAGTGCATTGCTATCAATAACAGTAAGTGTCTGGTGGCAGTACTATCATTTCAGGACCCTCATCTTGACACATGCCATCAGATTTGTAAATACAGTCATGCCTTTAGCAAGCATTAGACACATGAGGCTCTCTAACATTTAAGTATACTATCTTTTTCATCCCATGACTCTACAGTCCTTGGAAGTGTTACTTTGAACACTATTTCTAGGGTATAACAGTCACAAAGGATTACTCTTATGGCTGTAATATGCATTGGAAACATAATTTAAATGTGACATATTTGTACTGCAGAATGCTGACAGTGCAAATTCATGGATCCATCAAAGGTACTACCCAAATCAGTATTATACATCTTTTGTTGCCAGGTACATTGCTGACACAAGCAATCTGGAATTGCTGACAGATTTGTGTGATAAATATGTCAGCTGCTCTGATAAGGAGATATATGACTATTAACATTCATTTTGCTCATAGGTACATTTTATATCTCACCATATCAGGTCTAACTAGAAACCCAGGAATGATAAAGCCAGACAGAAAACTTTGATAAGGTGGAAACAGACCACTTTATCCAGGCTCCTTGGAAATGTTGGTAATACCTGTTTATGTGGTTAGGATTGACTCACCAGAACATATGTGGCTGTAGGTATTAATACTGACTTGTTTTGCTCCATTCCTCTGCTGACCATCAGTGTCTTCCTCACTGCCATCCCTGGCCACCACAGTGATCCATTCATTAGCTCCTGGCTCAGGAGGTGGAAAATGGACAAACCAGGAGTGGGACCATTATTTTTAGAGGAAAAACATTTTCTTCTTATGTCTTGTCACATCACTGCACATGCTCATCAGCATCAAAAAACTTGCTATGGAAAGGGCTTTGTGATGCACATCCATGGCTCCACATATAGCCGTTCCCCCTCCCACTTCTAGACAAGAATATCCATGTGATTCCTGGTCTACACCAGGGATTCTACTGTGGGTAGTGTACCTTGAACATGTCTCCATCCCTCCCACTGAAGATTGGTGGGCCGGTAAGCATCTTAATTTTTCCATACCACCTCCAGCAGGTGCCATCCCTAATAGCTGAACCCATGTCATTTGGGTCATAGTTAGGGTTTTATACCCCTACCCAAAAGATCTGAGATGTTAATACAATCATAGATGGTGCTGACCAGCTCTCAATCGTTCAATAAATAAATGGGTAAGAAAATATTGCAAAACTCCTGTTGTGCACCACAGTTATAACCTTGGTGGTCCTAGTTAGATCCCACTCCTTGCAACAAATGAGAGGTTTACTGCTTCCCTTAATGGGGAGTGAGAAAAGGAAACCACTGTTGACCTACAACTAAATAAAAAGCAAAATCCCCACACAAACTACTGATAGAAAAGCAATTTAATACTCTTCCCTAACACCTTAACATGAAGCCTTTTAGTGAAATGAAAAATGAATATTTCAAACACTAGCATTTTTATCTGTTAAACAATCAACAAGAATTAGTGCAACTAATGAAACTCATAATACTACATTTCTCAACATTACACTTTCACCTTATAAATAAGTCACAGTATATGTTCTCAAATTGTTTCTTCATACAATCATAATATTTTGAGCTTCTAAAAGTTATAGCATTTTAATTTGATAATTAAAATTTAAATATTCTCAAGTACTATACAGCAGAAAAATACTTCACCCAATGAGATGCAATGTCCAATAAAAGCTTTTATCTGTGGACATCATACCTGAATTAGTTCTCCATACTAGTCAGGCTATGTCCTCATTACATGTTGTGTACCCATATGAGTAGAAGTCAGTACCACACACGTGTATTTTGGATGATTTAGTACTAATATATCAGTTGGTATTCAGCCAACAGGACAGGGATTTGTACCATGATATGAGTATGCAGCATTTATGTGCATATGCAATACAATAACATGATTAATCTGCACACAGTATGAAATAGAATCATCAAATCATAGTCTGCTCTAAACAGGTTTATCAGGCATCTCTGAGAAACTACAGACCATACAGTAAAATAATAAAATGACAAGAGCACTAGGCACAAATACTTTATTAAAAAAATGAACATTTTCACAGGAGAGTAAAAAGTTAAAACTCACAAGACTTACAAGGACAAGTGTCAACAGAGGAAGCAGTGACAACAAATAAAAAATAATACTTAATTCCTCTCTTCATTGGCAATCAGTGATTAAAACATAAGGCTTGTATAACTAACAACTGTCTGGCAGTTGAGCTAAGATGATTTAGATTGCTGCTACTGATAGCTTTCATCTGTAGTTTAGACTTTTCACTTGCAGAACATGTGACTGAGCAGTGCTCCCAGGTTGCCAATGAAAAAGAGCACATATGCCCAGTGGGCTTGTGCACGTAACAAATAATATATAAATATACATGTGTGTGTGTTGTATTTGTCTGTGTGTAAAAAAGAATCTGAATCTTTCTGTATTAACAGCAAATTCTGAGTGGTCATTAACAGATTTTCTTCTGATCCGACAGGGGTACTGTATGCTCTCTCATGTCCCTGCAGCCTTGTCTGTACAGCTGAGATAATAAGGAAGTTCAAGACAAAGCAGTAGCAAAATGTTAAAGGTATCTAGAAAGCCTGGTCACATTTTAGTTTTGTGATCATGCGCAATGCAGATGTTAGACTAAGCATCAATAACAGATACAAAGGGATAAAGAATCTGTGCTCATTCTGGAATTCAGCACTGTAACACATTATAGTTTAAACATTGATTGCTACTAAAACAGCTTAAGTAGTTAATTATTTTATTATTTTTTTTTCTTATTTCCCTTTATTATTGTCTGGCCTGAATTCAGAAAGATATAATGCACTGCACTGCACAATCCTGTTTCTGGCAGGACTGGCATTCAATGACCATTTATGGCTACAATAGTAAGGAGACTCCAGCATCTAATGCTACATTGATGTTACTGGAGAATGCCTTATGCAAATACAATGGTCTGGGGGGCAAGGATAGTACAAATTAGCCATATGCAGAGTCTTTCATCAGCACTGGAACAGACTGCTGGAGCCATTCAAACACAAGATCTTTGTGTTATTTTAGAGAGCAGGTGTGGGTTGCTGTTGCTATTGCTATAGCACGTAAGGTGTGTGTGTGTGTGTGTGTGTGTGTGTGTGTGTGTGTGTGTGTGTGTGTGTGTGTGTGTGTGTGTGTGTGTTTGTAGGTTCCTGTCCCCCATCATTGGATAGGTTTGTAGGGGGAACACTATGTGGTTATTTCTATATGTGGTGTGTTCATTTTAGAGACATGCTAATGAGCTTTTGCTCCATGCGGCTCTTGCATGTCTCTGAATCACTTTTTATTACCATAGCGATACTATGCCTCACCAGTATAACTCTAATAGTGCTACAGTAATATATTTATAAATCATGTTCATTTTAACAGTTTTTAGTCTCATTTGAAGGCTTTCACTGAAGCACCCAAGTGTGCTAATTTTTTAATAAAGTGGTTGTCTCAGCTATTAGCTTTATCATTTGATTATTTAACTTACAGCTTGTAGTTTCTTAATGATTACATTTTCATTTGGATGTTATGAGGACCAGCTGAGAACAACGATCGTATATCAGATATTTTACATTTCTGCAAATATCGAGAGACTGAAAACAGAGGCTTAGGTTCCAGTCTATACTGGAAGACACTGTCATTACTTGCTGCATTTTATGATGGATCAATATAGTCAATCTGAAGGAGTTACGGGAGAAGTTAAATGATGGATGGTGAAAGGGGACGGGCTGTGAATGTAGAAGGAAGGAAGGAAGGAATAAGGCAAGCTAGGTAAGCTATTCAATCTACTCATTTAGATCTTAGTACAGATTCATACACCAGTGAAAGAGAAAAGGCAAGCCTATTAGAGGATGAATAAAAAGTGGAGTGCACAAAACTTCAAAAAAACAGGCAGAAATAACACTGAAAAGGGTATGAACTAAACAGAAAGAAGGTTATAAGGGGATTCAAGATCTGTTTGCAAAAAAGTTGTTTGGACATGCAGAAGATATAAGGAAGCAAAGATTAGCATATGTAGCTGTGTATATAAACTGGATGGATTATATGAATGAGACAGTCAGCAGGATAGGAGGAATGGCATGGCAATTTTCAGCAATGAAAGAAGAAGTCAGTGGTGTAGCCAACACAGATCTAGATGGGCCACAATTCCAGGTGCCCAAAGGAAGTGGAAAATGTACAGAACCAAAGAGAGAGAAAAATCGAATAGCACTAGTAAACAAACCTGTTTGTTAACAATGGATATGTGCCTGAACTCAGAAAAGTGGAAAAGGGCTTTGGTGGTACAGTGCATAATGGAAGTTTCAGAAAGATGTCAAATCATTCGGACTGACATCCTTCCTGGTCAAAGTAATAAAAGTTTAATGGAGTAGTAGGCGTCTCTGATACAATTTCACATCAATGTCTTATGAGTAATCTGGGCAGGAATTTTGTAAACTTAATGCCTCTAAAATAAATTTAGAATTTACCAAAATAAGGGAGCAGAAAGGTCTGGATATAAAAACATATGAATTTAATGATAGAATGAAACTACTCCAGATAAGCTTCTAGTTTGTCTGAATAACTAGAATAGAACTTTTGCAAATTGTATTGCTCCTCCTCCTAGGCTCCTGTTCTGTGGTCCTTGAATCATTCTCTTAGTCTGTGTCTCATAACCATTTTCAGTAATAAAACTTTTTTTTTTTGGGTTTTTTTCAGTTTTTTAATATTTTTATTAAAAAATCATGTTTAAAAAAATTTTTTAACTTTTTAGTCTCTTTTTTTTTTTTTTTTTTTTTTTTTTTTTTTTTTTTTTTTTTTTTTTTTTTTTTTTTTTTTTTTTTTTTTTTTTTTTTTTTTTTTTTTTTTTTTTTTTTTTTTTTTTTTTTTTTTTTTTTTTTTTTTTTTTTTTTTTTTTTTTTTTTTTTTTTTTTTTTTTTTTTTTTTTTTTTTTTTTTTTTTTTTTTTTTTTTTTTTTTTTTTTTTTTTTTTTTTTTTTTTTTTTTTTTTTTTTTTTTTTTTTTTTTTTTTTTTTTTTTTTTTTTTTTTTTTTTTTTTTTTTTTTTTTTTTTTTTTTTTTTTTTTTTTTTTTTTTTTTTTTTTTTTTTTTTTTTTTTTTTTTTTTTTTTTTTTTTTTTTTTTTTTTTTTTTTATTTAAAAAAAAAAAAAAAAAAAAAAAAAAAAAAAAAAAAAAAAAGAAGAAAAAAAAAAAAAAAAAAAAAAAAAAAAAAAAAAAAAAAAAAAAAAAAAATAAAAAAAAAAAAAAAAAAAAAAAAAAAAAAAAAAAAAAAAAAAAAAAAAAAAAAAAAAAAAAAAAAAAAAAAAAAAAAAAAAAAAAAAAAAAAAAAAAAAAAAAAAAAAAAAAAAAAAAAAAAAAAAAAAAAAAAAAAAAAAAAAAAAAAAAAAAAAAAAAAAAAAAAAAAAAAAAAAAAAAAAAAAAAAAAAAAAAAAAAAAAAAAAAAAAAAAAAAAAAAAAAAAAAAAAAAAAAAAAAAAAAAAAAAAAAAAAAAAAAAAAAAAAAAAAAAAAAAAAAAAAAAAAAAATTTTATTTTTTTATATGTTAAAATTTTAATTTGGGCTATACCCCTCATCACAACTGTCTAAATATTGTAAATAGTTTCATACTTTAAATGTGTACTTGTAAAGGTTTTATATTTCTACTTTAAAAGTGTGTATGTAAAGTGTTTTCCCCACATACTATGCAATGAGTGCTCACATAAATGAACCTGTATAACCCTTAAGATCATCTACAATGATGTCTGTCTAACTATTGTGCAACACTGTATGTACATTTGTGGAAAATTGTTCTAGATAATGGGCCAGATTCAGGAAGGCTTACACGGAGTTCAAGAGTAGTGTAAGCCTCCGTGTAAGCCTCCTGATTCAGCAACAGCCCAAATCTCCGTGTAAGAGACAGCTAACACGTCTCTTACACGGAGTGGCGTGAATACTCAATACCTCATTTGCAGCTCCAAGATATGCAAATGAGGTATGTGAGCGATCCATCCACTTTTCCAAACCAGTCCGTAACGGACGTGTATTGCAGAAATGTACTCAGCTGACAACTGAGTACATTTCTGCAAAATTAAAACGGAGCTATGTCAGCTCCAAATAAAGGGTGCATTTGTTATTAGCATGCCAATGGCCAAATATGTGGCCATTGTCATGAAAGTGTTGCAAAAAAAAGTTATATAACTTTTTTTTTTCACGGGATTTATGTGTTTAATCAGAAGACACGCACGCCGCAAACGGGTGCGCTACCTAAAACTGAAAACCGAAGCTTATAAGCCCACAATTGTGGGATTTATGTATTACATGAAATGTCAATGGAGGGACTTGCAGAGCAAAAACAATATGGCCTCCGCTTAGTGCTTGTCAAGGGGAAGCTCCGTGTAAGATATGTAACTAAGCATTACTAGGCAATCCTATGTAAATGAGGCTTACAATACTGAATCACACTGCCACATAAGTAATGAGCACTTTCTGAGTCGTAAGAGTTAGAGAAGGGGAGGAACAGAGTAAGAGGTAGGTGACATCATGGGGAAGGATAGAAAGAAATGTACCAGATTGGAGGGCAATGTAAGGTAAGAGATGACAGACAGACATCAGGGAGGGAGGTGTGTCCCAACAGAACACTAGGAATGTCAAGAAATTGAGGGCATACGCTATCCCTACACTCTAAGTTTCTTGAAATCGTGCATCGCCGCGCGCGCTGTAAGGCAGGTTCAACATGTGGAGCGTGTTGCAAACTGTTTACAACGGTTTGCGCTGGCGCACGTGTAAGGCGGTGTGCGCTGCTTTTAGCATGAATCAGCCTAGCTAACACCGTAAGGATGTGTGCGCTGCAGTAACACCGTGTAGGGATGTGTACACGCTTAAGTTACTGTGAGCGTGTTTAAGCCGGTGTGCACATTGCTCCCCTCAGGAAACAGAGAGGAAATAGGAAAACAACCAAAATACAGGGAAACTGCCAGAAGATACTACTAAAGTTAATTGGTGGAAACAATTAGAAGCAGGCAATTACACAGGCAGACTAGAAGCCCAACCCAGCACTTAAAACACAACAAAGAGCAGTGCAGGCTGTTTCTCACAAGAGATACTGCCAGAAACTAAGCTATCAGAGTTGAAACCTGAAAAAGCTGAACTCAGAGCAGAAATGCTAGGGGCTGCCATAGCTGTTATAATCAGACATAGGCGTGCCGAGGGTGGTGATAATGCAGATGCTGACAGACAACCCAGAGTGAGGAGAAGGAGAAGAGTATACAGGCCTAGGGTCACCTACCATGGGTTACATGAGCTGGAGATAGTAGGCGCTATAGAGTGGACAGAGAGCTCCTGCAGCAGATTGTTGAGCTGTGCAGGCCACGCCTCACACACAGAACCAACAGAGGGGAACCCATCCCAGTGGAAACCAAGGTATGTGCTGGCCTAAGAATACTAGCAACAGGTACCTTTCAGAGACCAACTGGCGATATGATGGGGATATCACAGGCATCAGCCTCCAGGGTACTGCACCAGTTCCTGGATGCCATGTCACCACATGTCAGTGATCATATATATGTCCCTAGTGACCGTGAGGTTGTGTCCAGCAATATGCGACTCTTCCAGCAAATAGCGGGATACCCTGAGGTGCTGGGTGCAATAGACTGCACGCACATACGCATCAAGGCACCAGCCGGTGAGCGGGTAGAGTCTACATTAACCGCAAGGATACCCTCCATCAACTGCCAGGTCGTGTGATGCCCAGGGCATAATAATGAATGTGTGTGCTGGCTGCCCTGGTAGGTACCACGGTTCCCACATCTGGCATCTGTCGCAGCTGTACCAATCATTTGCCAATGGGGACTTCCCACACGGACACCTAGTGGGGATGCTGGTTATGCACTTGAGCCGTGGCTGATGACACCCATCAGAAATGCACACACACCGAACAGGAACGCCATAATGAGGCACACGCACAAACACGTAATATCATAGAGCGTGTTTGGGCTGCTCAAGTCACGGTTCCGTGTCTGGACACGCCTGGTGGAGCTTTGCAGTACACACCAACTACATGTACCCAAATGATCATGATATGTGCTATGCTACATAATATGATCCCGCGGAAACAGCTGCAGCAGGACCAGCACAGGGCTGGGCCAAACATCCCCCACCATTGCCAAGGCCACCACAGGCAGGGGTGACTTGGAGGAGGAACAACCTGACCTTGTCCCAGTAGGCAGAAGGAGGCGTGCCCAGTATGCCCTGGCCTTGGCAAAGAGGCAACGATAGCACATATGCTTGGTCAGTAGGAACACTGGGACCGATACCCACTCTGACTCACTCATACAGTAACAGGGATGCCTAACATGACACAACCTGCTTCCAAATGTACAGGGAGTGTAGTATGTGCATCCGACAGAGGCAGCCCTGCAGCACCACCCGAGGCATGAATGCCATGTGTTAAGTAATGTAATACCATGTATCATATGCACACCTGAGGACCATGACTAACATCCACCCTCACCAATCATAAACCACAAAACACAAACCCACCTCATAGCTATCACAAGGGATAGGAACCTAGATGTAATGCTACCCAATGCCAAAGGTATAAACAGCAAGATGTGTGCAGTGTAAATGCACACAGTATAGGGAATGCACATATCAGTGCTGTAATAGAAAACAGGGTCAAAGAGCACATCAGCACCCTGACACTACCAGGGTCACACCTCATACAGTGATGTACATGTGCAAAAACATGGAACAAGATACAAAATGAGGGTGACTACCAATAAATGGCATGGATAACCACACACCCCTGTTGTTACCACAACAAGAAGCAACATGCATTAGCCATGGTCAAACACCAATGGCTAAAACTGACTACTACTATATAGCTTGCTGCAGACCACTGTCCTAATAGCAGCAACTGCCCCAGGCCTATGTTCACAGGTTCACAGGTTCATACTAGGCTATCTGCCCTAGGGCATTTATAAGCCTAGACCAGAGTTCCGTGGAGTCTGCCTGACCTTCACTCTGACGGATAATTTGCCCATTATATTGCTGTGCCTCTGACAAGCAGTGATACTGAGGTTATCCCTGGGGCATACCTGCAATCTCCCATCCATTGATTAAGATCTCACTTGAACAAAGCCAGTGAGGTACTCAGCCTCACATGTACCAGGATGTTGTTCCACAGCATAGGGACTCTCTGGTTGAAGAATCTGTCCCTCCAGCACATCCTATTAATATCTGTGTTGAGGTTTAAATCTCCTGCCACTGTAGTTCTGATGGATGTAGAGGTCTTGAGGTGAAGCGTGTACATTAACTCAGGTTTGGACATGGCCTTGGATGTCAGGCACAGGTCACCTCTGAGCAGACGGTAAGTCACGGAATCAAGCTGGAATTCCTCCAGTCGGGCAGCATAAGAAATATGTTTGAGACCCTTTCTCCTCCTGTCGAGGAATTTGTGGGCCCATCCAATTGCCATAGGTGTCGGGTCATATACATGCTGAATGGGGCATTGCACTCAATCAATGGTCCGATGAGTGAAGAGTACAGGGGAACAATGACCTCCTGGATCTAGATGTGAATCCCTGCATGATGAGGTGGGCAATGTAGAAGTTCTACCTAACTACCCTGGCAACGTGAGTGTCAAACAAAAGGTTACTCTCAACCTGGGTGCCCAGGTCCCTGATAACCTCCTGTGTGCTTAGAGGATTGCCACCTACATGGGAACTAGTGGTAACCTTGTTCTTCCCAAAGGGTATGGCTATGCATTGTTTAGTGTGTAATGTAAGGCCATGGCTCTGGCACCAGTTATCTGTGACTATGACACCCTTCTGAAGGATGTCTGTGTCAGATGGGTGTCCAACTATGGTTCCCAGTCTGCAGTCATCTTCAAACTTTGTCAGCCATAATCCTGCTGTGTTTGCTTGTACTTCTGAAAAGTAGATGCTGAGCAATAGTGGGCCCAGGACTGAGCCCTGTGGGACACCACTTGTGACAGTTGTGGAGTGTGACATGGCACCAGCAAGTCTGAACCTGTCTGTTCTGTCACGTAGCGGGTTTGCAACCCATCCTGTGATGTATGGGTTCACATTTAAGCTGGTGATGTTTTCAATGATACCCAAGTGGGTATTGTGTTGAAAGCCTTTGCCAGGTCAAGGTAGGCTGTGTGGAGTGCCTTGCCCTTGTCAATGGCCTTGGTGTCTGTTATGAAACAGTCAACCAAGTTTAAAAGGCATGATCTGCCCTCAACAAAGCCTAACTGGGTTGGATCTAATGTCTGCAAGTCCCCTATGTCCTCATCTATGACTTCCATTATGATCTTCTCCATAGCTTAGCAGACCCTGCTTGTCAAGCTGATGGGATGGTAGTTTCCGTGGTCGGTGGAGGCACCCCCATGTGAAGTGGGTCCACCATTGACATATGCCACTCCTTGGGAACATATCCTGAGTTGAGGCTAAGATCATACAGCTGCCCTGACTGCGGGTTTAATTCTTGAGTGAGTTCATGGAGCACAAAACCAGGGACACCATCTGGTCCCATGGATGCTGCGCCCTTTCCCTTGGATAGAGCAGTTCCCACCTGAGCATTTGAGATGTTTGGGGGGCTACAATCCTCTTTCATACATATCTCTCCAGTTGTGGTGGAGGGGTGGGTGGAGAAATCTGCACTGAACCTGTCAGCCAGTATGTTGGCAATGTCTGTAGGTTCAGTGATATTTACAGCATTCTGAGCCTATTCTGAGCATATCTGGGAGTTTCCTCCCAGGTGTGTAACGATCTATAAAAGGCCTCATTGTTGTCCCGTGAGCCCTTAGTGGGTTTACTCCCAATATTCGCCTTGGATGATTTCATGGGGAACTCAGTGTTTCACCTATATTGAGCAGGGGTGTCTACCCTTCCACGGATATCGCCTATCTTGTAGTACCTCCTTCCTTGTGTTGTAGTGCTTGTTTATGGCTGAGGTCCACCACACTGGACGCTTGCCTCTGGTACAACGAGTCTGTGTTTTGTTTGGGATTGCCTCATCCATGCAGTCTTGAAGGTGCTGGTAGAAGGCAGTTGTAAGTGATACAGTGGCTTGGGTAATGGTGTCTGCTGGCTTGGGGTTTTGAAAGAGACCACAACAGTCATTAGAAGTGTGTAGTCGGCTTCTGAGAGGTTCTGCACTGTGGTCTTTTCTATCTGGGGTGGAGGTGGGATGTGGACTTCCACTGAGAGTAGGTCATGATCTGATCTCACCAATGATGGGTATACCTCTGGTGTTGAACATTGTGAGCCCATGTTTGTGATGATGAGATCTACTATGTTGTCTCCTCTTGTGGGGATGGTGACTAGTTCTTCCATGGCATGTGAGTGTATGAACTCTAGGAACCTGTGGGCTAGAGTGTTGTGGCTGTAGTACTGATCCCAGTCTATATTTGGATAGTTGGGATCACCCAGTGTGATGGTGTTTGCAGGTACATGTATCCCCGCCACTGTTTTCATGAAAGCTCTGTGAGGTACCTGAGTTTCAGAGGATGGCCTGTAACATGCTACAAACTTCAGAGCAGTCTTGCCTATGGTTAATTGCACCCGGATGGTGTACAATGCATCGTGTGTTGCCACCAACCATGAGGTGAGGGTGTCCCTGATGAATATTGCTATTGCCACCCCTCATAGTGGTAATATGTGTACTGCATAGATACGAAATATTGTGCCTCTGACTTAGTAGTGACACATTATGACCACCTTACATAATTGAATAATGTGACTATGCCTCTGTCCAGTCTGTGCCCCTGTCCACATGCAGCTGTCCAGATGTCTCTTGAAGAGAGTCAGTGAGGTACTCTGTCTAACATGAACTGGGATACTCTGCTAGAGTGTGAGATGCCTCTGAGTTATGACTCTGTCCCTTCAGCATGTCCTATACATGTATGTGCTGAGGTTCAAATCTTTAGCTCCCATGTTTCTGGTGGATGTGGATTGCTTGCAGTGGAGCATGTCTACCAAATCCTGATCGGACATGGTCTTGTATGTCAGGCATAGGTCACCTGTAATGTATGTGGTATGACACTGAAAAAGCTTGTTTTAGTTATTCTGGAAGTATATGACATGTGTTGTAGATCCCTGATCGTCATGGTAAGGTACTTGTGGGGTCTCTCCAGCTGCTGCAAGTGCTGGTTGAGGTACATACCAAATGGGGCGTTGTATTCAAGCATGGGCCTGATAAGGGAGAAGTATAGTGGTACAATGACCTCCTATGGTCTGGATGGAATACCCTCCATGATAAGGTGGCCAAGATAGAAAGTCTGTCAAACAACTTTGGCAACATGGGTGTCAAATGAGATGTCACTATCTACATGTGTCCCCAGCTGTCTGATTTGTTTCCTGTACTCATTGGGTTGCTGTCTATGTACAGATCTGTGGGTACTGTGTTCCTCCCAAAGGGATGGCTACACATCAGTCGCAGTCAGTTTTAGGCCATGAGTCCAGCACCAGCTATCTGTCAGTGTGACGGCAGTCTGTAGGATGTGTGTGCTGGCTGATGTATTCACTATGGTGCCCAGGTTGCAGTCATCTGTAAACTTTGTCGGCCACAACCCTCCTATGTTTGCTTTCACATCTGAAAAGTAAATACCAAATAAGAGAGGTCCCAGGACACAACCTTGTGGGACACCACTTGTGACTGGCTTCAACCTGACAAGGCACCTGCAATGTTGACATTATGGGTTCTGTTTCTGAGCCATTTTGCAACCTATGCTGTGACATATGGTGTTATATCTCAGCTGTTGAGCTTGTCTATGATGCCTGAGTGGGGTATTGTGTCAAAGGCCTTAGCCAAGCGCAGGTAGGTTGTGTGGACTGTGTAGCCCTCATCAACGGCTCTACTGACAGTTTCAAAGTAGTCAACTTGGTGCAAATCGCAGGATCTGCACTGTACAAAGCTGAATTGGGTGTGATCAAGGGTCTGTAGGACACCAATGTCTCTGTGTGGAAGCTCCATAATGACCCTTCACAAAGCTTTGCAGACAAGGCTGTTTAAGCTTGTGTGGTGGTAGCTGCCAGGGTCTGTGGAGGCATCTCCTTTGTGGAGTGGGACCACTGTTGCCGTACGCCAGTGTTCAGGTACAGATCCTGTAGCAAGGCTAAGGTTAAATAGGATCTGCATATACAGGTTTATCTCCATCTGTAGTTCACATAGCATGCAACTGGGGATACCATCAGGTCCCATTGATGCTGTGTACTGCCTTTGCTGACTGCGGCCCTCACATGGACATCCAGGATGACAGTGAGGTTACATACAGCTGTGATAACTATCATGTCTTGGGGGTGAGGGAGGGGGTACATTGCACTGAACTGGTCTGCCAGGGTGTCAGTAATATCTGTCAGGTCCCTGGGATATAAGTTGTTGTGTACCAAATCTGAGCATATATGAGGGTTCCCACCCAGGCGCCAGACTTATCTGAATAAAGCAGTGTGGTTACCTTCATCGCCTGTGGTGATTTATGTCCCCAAGTTGAACTTGGGTGTCTTTATGTGAGAATGTAGCTTTCACTACTGCTGATCACAGCTGCCTTACATTCTGGAGATGTAGCTCTGTCTTGCATTAGTATCCTTCATCTGTTATACAGTTTGTTTATGGCTGGGGTCCACCAGACAGGCCACGTTCCCTTGGTGGTGAAGGTGTCATTCTCATTTGTGATTGCATGGTCCATGCTTACTCGGAGATGTCCGTAGAAAGTGTCTGTGCAGGAGTCACCATTGTGTGTTGTGGTTTCCACTGGCCCAGTGGGCTTAATGGATACCATCTCAGTCTGAAGAAGTGTGAAGTCAGCTTCTGAGCTGTTTGTCACTATACCCCTGGTATCATACTAGCACTGACACAGGTGTAAACAATTCCCCAGAATCCATCAAACAAAATGGACATGCAGGCTTACAGATGCCCTAGGGGGGGTAGCCTAGTATGAACCCATTATGATACAGATTGTACAGGACACTACAGATAACCCCAAGGCTGTTGCAAATGATGGTAGTAAGCATGTTGTTGATTCCTGGATATGCTCCGGATCACACCGATATTACAAACAACATACCAGACACACACAGGTATGGCCAACATACATCCTGACATGTGCAGTGCAACCCCCCCCCCATAATGCCAAATACCTTCCCCAGCAGACCGCCGCCTCCCTCACATTTTGTCACCCTTACCCCAGGGTAATGCACTCCAAAGAGCAGTGTACAACAACAGTGGGTGTTCTCAACAAAGGTGTCTCCTGAATGGATAGGAAAAACAACCACCACAGAATCATGAGAGGTTTGGTCTGCACAGCTATGGAAAGGACCAGCATGTACCACAGACATAATGATATTGTGGATCTATTGACACCTGACCCTACCCAGTGTGGGTTTACAAAGTGCAGACCCCACCCCTAAACATGTGTGACTCAGTTGAAACAGTACTTGAAGTCAGTGATGAGGGCAATGTGGTCCACACAGTGTAGCCGGACCTTGCAAAGCCTTCTGTACAATACCCTATGTGTTCCGTGATAGATTTGCTCACCAGCTGATATATACACCCCAATGTCATGGGAGGGTTGCAAACCAGACCAACGACAGAACTGACATGGTCAGACATGCAGCAGCCATGTCAGACTACAAACCACATATAACAGGCATCCCACAAAGCTTGGTCCTGGGACCTTCACCATCTGGTATATATGCCCCATAGGTACAGGCCAACAAGTAAGGACTGTGCTGGAACATGTTTGTAGAGGACAACAAGCCTGACATATCTGATACACCAGCTGACACAAGCATCCCATAAAAGGGCCACATAGAAACAGACAGCTGGTGCCATAGCCATGTCAGCATGTTAAATGGTGAAAACAGTATAGTCAGCCTCTGTGGATAATCCAGTAAGTGACCACCAATTCCCACATAGGTGTCGACCCATGACATTCCTAACATGTAATGCCAGAATGCGGGACACAAGGTGATAGATATCCTGCATTGGACAAAAATGTGGCTGTAGGGTTAACAGCAACAATCCATATACCAACCTAATCATGAGGGTTATGACATCTAGCTAAGGGGAGGTCATTGTGGTTTTGCAGTTATCTTTCAGCAGCATTACAAATGACCACAACAGCGCCTGTGTGGTGTACCTCAGCAGATAGATTCAGCAACTGTAAAGTCCACAACAGTACCTCACCAGGAGTATCAAAGAGCTGGAACACATGTAATGTGTCGCCTGATTAAACAGAATGCAGTTACACACACTGCCATGTTGTCCACCCAGACACAAGCTGTGCCTGATGTAGAAAGCCATGTCCAAGCTGTCAGCAATGCACATGCTGTACCTTGTACAATGTGAATGGCAGGGAGATATGCACATGAGGGACCTGAACCCCAGCACTGACATATATAGGACAGGCTGTACTGCATTATCCAAAACACAGAAGCCACCCCCACACATGAGTAAACTAACACTACAGGTTGTCCATAAAGACACTGGTTGAGTCCCCTCAACAGGAATCCTAATGAGTGGATGGGAGATGGGAGGTTTACCCTGGGTATCAATGTTATGTCACAGGTAGACAGAGGCACAGTATACTAAACAAGACATATGACATGTCAAACTACGCTTACAATGTGTTGATGGACAAACACATTCTCCGACTAGCATTAGGTCAAGATACCTCTTGAACACAGCCAGCAAGGTGCTCTGCCTCAAATGGACCAGGATTGTATTCCACAGCATAGGAGTCTCCGAGTGATAACTCCATCCCTACAACATGTCCAACATACATCCCTGCTAAGGTGTCAGTCACCTGCACTAGTGGTTCAGGTGGATCTTCTGAGTCTGAGGTGGAGCATGTCCATTAATCTCTGTTTGGACATGGCCTCGCATGTCAGGCACATGTCACCTCTAAGCAGACGGTATGTGAGTGAATAGAGTGTGAGTGTCTTCAATCTGGCAGCATATGACAGCTGTTGTGGTTCCTTGATCCTTTAGGTGGGGACAGTCAGGGTGTCTCCAATTGCTGCAGATGTTGGGTGAGATACAGCCAGAATAGGGCATTTGACTTGATCACCGGTCTGATAACTGAAGAGTACAGGGGAACAATGACCCACTAGATCTGGATGTGAATCCCATCCTTATCAGGTGGGCAATGTAGAAGGTCTTCCTAGCCACTTTAGCAATGTGAGTCTGAGAAGAATGGCGACTGTCAACCTGGGTCCCCAGGTCCGTGATAACCTCCTCTGTGCTTAGAGGATTGCCACCAATATGGTAGCTTGGGGTCACCTTGCTTTTCCTGAAGGGTATGTCTACACATGTTGTGCACTCTGACTTCAGGCCATGGCCCTGGCACCAGCTATCAGTTACTGTGAGTCCCTTCTGAAGGATATCTGTGTGTGATGCACTGTCCACTATGGTGCCCAGTGTGCACTCATCTGCTAACATTGTCATCCAAAGTCCTCCCATGTTGGCCTGTTCTCATGGGAAGTACATGACAAACAATGGTGGCCAAGGACTGAGCCCTGTGTGACACCACCTGTGACCAGCCTGGAGTCTAACATAGTGCCAGCAACTCTAACCCTGTGGGTCCCGTCCTTAAGCCAGTTTGCAACCCATCTTGTGACATATGGGTTTACATTTCAGTTGTGAGGTCTTTCCACAATACCTGAGTGGGGTATTGTGTTGAAAGTGTTAGCAAGGCCAAGGTAGGTTGTATGGACTGCCTTTCCCCAACAATGGCCTAAGTGACCAATTTGAAGATGTCAACCCAGTACAAAAGGCATGATCTGCCCCTGACCAAGCCAAAATGGGATGGGTACAATGTCTGCATGTCCCCTATATCTTTGTTTATGAGCTCAATTATGATCCTCTCCATAGATTTGCAGACTACACTTGTTAAGCTTATGGGGCAGCAATTAACAGGGTCTGTAGAGGCACTGCCTTTGTGCAGATGTGCACAACTGACCTTAACCAGCCTGTTGTGCACACTATGGAAATGTAAATCAGTGATAGGACTGAAGCCCAGGATACTGACCACCACAGTGAAAGTACTGAAACACTACACTAGACAGTGCTACAGTGTTAGGTCAGTATGAACGGATGTTGACAATTGTGTGCAAAGTATCCCATGCAAAACCTGCAGGCACAGTATACTCCCAGTTTTGTTCACACAAAAAGCATTCGGACAGTAACTACACAACATGGCACAGAACACACAACCATAAAATGGAGGTATTTGTTGAAGGTCACACTCATCCACAAATGTGATGGGCTGCAGAGTTCAACATATGTAAAGCCCACACTGGGCATGCTCACACACTTAGATAAATGAGACATCTTTCACACAACATGCCACAGGAAGGCTGAACTGGGCATGCTCACACACTTGGTCCAAATGTTACCCCTAGCAAATGTGAAAACACACCAGAGGATGGTCGTCCCCTGTCTAGACACTGATCATGTAAGCACCCTATAAGTATATTGGAGAAAAGGATTCTCTCAGTAATCCGAATAGCGCCGTGCTAATCGTCCGTCTCTAGTGTCATAACATAGTTAGGTAGGGTTTGAATCCAGCAGGTGGCAAGAGTGTGTGAAGCAGGTAAGTGTGTGTGTAAGTGTGTATGAAAGAAACATCCCTTTTGGCAACTGGGAAAACACACCACAGGATGATCATTCCACTTTCTAAACTCTGATGATGTCAGCACCCTATAAGTATATCAGGGCAAAGGACTTTCCCCAGTAATGCGAATAGCGCGCCGTGCTAATGCGTCCATCTCTAGTGTCATAACATAGTTAGGTAGGGGTTTGAATCCAGCAGGTGGCAAGTGTGTGTGAAGGGGGTAAGTGTGTATGAAAGAAGCATCCCTTTTGGCAACTGGGAAAACACACCACAGGATGATCATTCCACTTTCTAAACTCTGATGATGTCAGCACCCTATAAGTATATCAGGGGAAAGGACTTTCCCCAGTAATGCGAATAGCGCGCTGTGCTAATGCGTCCGTCTCTAGTGTCTTAACATAGTTAGGTAGGGGTTTGAATCCGCAGATGACAAGTGTGTGTGAAGGGGGTAAGTGTGTGGGTATGAAAGAAACATCCCTTTTGGCAACTGGGAAAACACACCACAGGATGATCATTCCACTTTCTAAACTCTGATGATGTCAGCACCCTATAAGTATATCAGGGGAAAGGACTTTCCCCAGTAATGCGAATAGCGCGCTGTGCTAATGCGTCCGTCTCTAGTGTCTTAACATAGTTAGGTAGGGGTTTGAAGCCGCAGATGACAAGTGTGTGTAAAGGGGTAAGTGTGTGGGTATGAAAGAAACATCCCTTTTGGCAACTGGGAAAACACACCACAGGATGATCATTCCACTTTCTAAACTCTGATGATGTCAGCACCCTATAAGTATATCAGGGAAAGGACTTTCCCCAGTAATGCGAATAGGCCCCTGTGCTAATGCGTCCGTCTCTAGTGTCTTAACATAGTTAGGTAGGGGTTTGAATGCGGCAGATGACAAGTGTGTGTGAAGGGGGTAAGTGTGTGGGTATGAAAGAAACATCCCTTTTGGCAACTGGGAAAACACACCACAGGATGATCATTCCACTTTCTAAACTCTGATGATGTCAGCACCCTATAAGTATATCAGGCGAAAGGAGTTTCCCCAGTAATGCGAATACCGCGCTGTGCTAACGCGTCCGTCTCTAGTGTCTTAACATACTTAGGTAGGGGTTTGAATCGTGCAGATGACAAGTGTGTTTGAAGGGGTAAGTGTGTGGGTATGAAAGAAACATCCCTTTTGGCAACTGGGAAAACACACCACAGGATGATCATTCCACTTTCTAAACTCTGATGATGTCAGCACCCTATAGGTATATCAGGGAAAGGACTTTCCCCACTAATGCGAATAGAGCGCTGTGCTAATGCGTCCGTCTCTAGTGTCTTAACATAGTTAGGTAGGGGTTTGAATCCGGCAGATGACAAGTGTGTGTGAAGGGGGTAAGTGTGTGGGTATGAAAGAAACATCCCTTTTGGCAACTGGGAAAACACATCACAGGATGATCAGTCCACTTTCTAAACTCTGATGATGTCAGCACCCTATAAGTATATCAGGGGAAAGGACTTTCCCCAGTAATGCGAATAGCGCGCTGTGCTAATGCGTCCGTCTCTAGTGTCTTAACATAGTTAGGTAGGGGTTTGAATCCAGCAGATGACAAGTGTGTGTGAAAGGGGTAAGTGTGTGGGTATGAAAGAAACATCCCTTTTGGCAACTGGGAAAACACATCACAGGATGATCAGTCCACTTTCTAAACTCTGATGATGTCAGCACCCTATAGTATATCAGGGAAAGGACTTTCCCCAGTAATGCGAATAGCGCTGTGCACGCGTCCGTCTCTAGTGTCTTAACATAGTTAGGTAGGGGTTTGAACCGCACATGACAAGTGTGTGTGTAGGGGGTAAGTGTGTATGATTGATATATCCCTTTGGCAACTGGGAAAACACACTACAGGATGCACATACCCATTTCTAAACGATATCACAATTATGTATGGCTTTTGATTACAGACATGCCATGTGTGTTGTGCACACACAGAATGCCCATGTATGTGGGTTGTCCCTCACAATAATGCATGACATTGATTACACCGGTTATGGCAATGAACACATGATGTATGTGTGTGCCAAATACACATATGTACCTGTGACTTTCAATAGTTACCATGTGTGATGCCTGCCACATGTGAATACATGGTATTTGCACAGGGTAACATTATGACCGTGGTCTTCTGTGCAGATGCTGCATGTGGGATGTGTATATACAGTGTGAGATGTAGATGCTATCAGCCTAGTAGTGAGGGATGCACACCTGGTCTGGGGCATAAGGTCTACATGTTGTTAATGTACAGGAGCTGCATGTTTTCACCTGTTGTGGGAGTGGTAAGACAGTATTCCATAGCAATGCAGTGACTGCATGCTAAGAACCATTCAGCTAGGGTGTTGTAGATACACTTATTCATTAGCATTCAGTAATTTGTCGGAATCCCTGGTGAGGGTCTGATGCCAACCAAGGTCAGGGGTCTACCAGCCTGTGTCACTTGCTCAGTGATCCCTTCCATGTTCCCTATCACGTATCCCAGTGAGCGACATCCCACATCAGCTGTGGTGGCATGGACAATGACTGAGTCATATGTGTCCATGCATCTGACTGACTTGTATGTTGTTGTTACAGTTTGGCCATGTGTTTCCATCTCATACATGTGATGTACATCAATGGGTAGGGATAGGGTTGACTGTGTACATGTGGCAGCTGTGACATTACTACATGACACACATATTCCACAACTGTACCATAGAGGTGACTGACAACTGACCTTTGCACATGCTACCAGAGTATTGAGATTACATTGGTGATTGACAGCACATAGGGCCAATGGTGAAAAAGAGACATAGGTCCATAGGTTCGTACAGGGATATCTGCCCAGGGCATGTATCCACCTAGCCAGAATGTGCGTGCCTTTCAACATGCATTGTGAATCTGTCTTGCTATGCCCTTTTCCAAGGTTAGTATACTGTGCCTCTTTCTCACAGTGACACATAAGTGATACCCAGGGTAACCCTACAATGTCACATCCAGTCATTAATATCGCTCTTGAGGATAGTCACTGAGTCAGTCCGCCTAACCTCTATTGGGATAATAATCAGGAATGAAGGGTGCCTCTGAGTTGTGAATGTGCCCCTCCACCATGTCCTATGTATATCACTCCTGAAGTTCATGTATTTCCAGCGTGTATCCTGGTGGGATCTGGATATTCTGAGATGCAGCATGGCCATTACGTGAGGGTATGACCTGGCCTTCTATGTAAGGCACAGATTGCCTATGAAGAGGCAGTATGTCACTGAGTAGAGCTGCTGCTACTTTAACCAGTCAGTATGTGGCATCTGTTTGAGCACTTTGATCACCTTGTCGAGGTACATATGTAGTAGCCCCAGTTGCTGCAGGTGTCTGGTAAGGTGCATGCCGACAGGTTCATCATAGTCAATTATGGGCATGATGAGGGATGAGTAAAGGGGCACAATGTCCTCCCCTGGCCTACATGTGGATCCCATGATGATGTGGCCCATATCACATGCTTACCTAACCACTTTGTCCATGTTGTTGTCAAATGGTAGGATGCTATCAACCTGCATACCCCAAGGTCCATAATTCCTAGGTCTGCACTTACTGGATTAACACATATGTGGTACATTGTGGTCATTTACTGTTTGACAAAGGGGATGACTATACTCTTTCTGTCATTCATGTTGAGGCCATGGCTGTGGCACAAGTCGTGTGTTTGCAAGAGTCCCTTTGGAGGATGCGTGTTAGCTGTTGAGTTGATTATGGTGTTCGGTCTGCAGTCACCTGTGACGTGCTGAGCCACAGTACTTCCATGTTGGCCTGTACCTATGACAAATATATAATGAACATGACAGCCCCTAGGGCTTTGCCTTGTGGGACACCACTTGTACCAGGTTGGAGGCTGACATGGCTCCAGCAATTCTACCATGTGTGTTCTGCCCTTGAGCCACTGTGCAATACCCATAGTGACATAGGGGTTAATATGTACACTGGTGAGCTGCCTAGAATGCACAAGTGGGGTATTGTATCCAAGGCTTATGCAAGGTCCAGGTAGGCTGTGTGGACCTCCTACCCCTTGACAGTGGCCTTGGTGACTGTTTCAAACAAAGCAAACAGGTTTGATAGGCAGGATTTGCCATTGACAAAGCCAAACTGTGTATGGTGACATGTCTGTAGGTCCACAATATCTAGATATGTGAGGTTCTTGATGATTCTTGCCATAGCTTTGCAGACAAAGCTAGTCAGACATATGGGGCAGTAGTGTCCAGGATCCGTGACGGCACCACCTGCATGTTGAGGGACCACTGTTGCTGTATGCCACTCTCTGGTCACATATCATGTATTAAGGCTGGGATTGAACAGTGGTGTTATGTCTGGGTGTAGCTCTTCTTGTGGTTCATGTAGGACACAGCCTGGGACACTGTCTGGTCCCATTGATGCAGTGTTTACTGCTTTGGGAAGGGCATCTCTTACCTGAGCATCTGTGATGTCAGGGGAAGCACTGTGATGCGAGACATATGTTCCCTTTGGTGTGGTGGGAGAGAAGGCAGCATTGAACCTGTCCACTAGGATGATGGCAATGTCTGTGTGTTTTATATTTTGTGTGACATATTGTATTACCTCTGAGCATATCTGGGTAGTACCACCCAGGTTACTAACATAACTACAGGCAGCCTTGTGATTATCCTCAGTGGCTTGTGGAATCCTCTCTCAAAGATGGCCTTAGACAATCATATGGGTGCCTGTAGTTGTCTTCCAATACTCATCAGTGGTGCCTTCACATTTTGGGAGGTTGTTGTATCATGTAGTGGCGCCATCCTTCTATTGTATAGTGTGTTTATGGCTGGTGTCCGTGCCCAGGACATCTGTCTTTGGAGAATTGGGTCATGCTTTCATATGTGGCTTCATGATCCATGCATTCCTGAATGTGTCCACAGAATGCCTCTATACAGGTATCTGCAGTCTGGTCCATATTTTCAACAGGCCTTGGGCCTTTGAAGGCTTCCACATCATTTATGAGGGGTGTGCACTTGCTTGACATGAGCTGTTGACAGACGTGCGCACTCCAGACAGAGCAAGGGAGGGTCACAGTCAGCTACCTGTTGGGACGCACCTCCCTGGACCACATGGAAAGAGACACAGAGGAGCTCTTACAGCACCCTCTCAAACTCAGGTCTCCCACACAGCCTTCATGCTGACACAGGAGAGTTTAGATTACTCTGCAAACACCATCATACTGGGTGATGCCAGCTACCCAAACATAGACTGTGTACATTACACAGGCCACAATACCCAAGCTCTAAGATTCCCATTGATCAGACATTCTTTGGCTATGGAACAGGTAACCAACCTTCCCACAAGAGGGGCAGATATACTAGAGCTGATCTTTACAAACATGAGTAAAAACTAATCACCACTGGGAGTATATCCCTCATTGTTGCAATCAAACCATATACTAATCACACTGGTGTTCTGGATCCCCACATATGCAAACCTCCAACACATCGATGTGTGTGTGTGGAAATGTCCCTATTAGCAACCGTGACAGTATCGCACAGGATGCAGATCCCCCTTTTGAAATAGTGATGATGTCAGGACTGTATAACTATATCACCTGTAGTAAAGTCCTCCAGTAATTTGCATAGCGCGCTCTGCTAATGTGTCTTTCTTCAGTGTCATAACGTAGTTAGGTGGGGGTTTGAATCCTGCAAAGGGAATGTATGAGTGTGGTTTATGTGTGTGCACTATGCTGGGAGGGTTAACTGCCTTTTGCCATCTGGGAGAACACACTACAGGGTGCACATCCCTCCTCCTACACACAGATGATGTCAGCACCCTCTAAGTACAGCATTAGTAAACGTTTCTCCAACTACTGCAAATAGCACACTCTGCTAATGTGTCTGTTTCTACTGTCATTGCACAGTTAGGTGTGGGTTTGAACCTTGCAAATGGAAAGTATGTGTTTTACTGTTGGTGGGGTTAGTGTGTGTGCACAATGATGGGGTGGGATGTGGCTTTTGCCACATGGGGCTATGCACTGCAGGGTGGTCATTACCCTTAACAAGCAGTGATGTTGATAGCACCCTATACAAACAAAACTACAAAACAGAAGGTGTTGGTACTGATAACACATGTAAGGTAACACTTGTTCAAGTAATGTCCACAAAACGGAGTAGGATAATAAAACATTTCTTTTATTCTATACAGACAACATGACTACAGACAACTAAGTGCCAGTACTCAGTATAGTGTTACATGCTACTTGAACATGCACATGTACCGAATATACCTAGATAGTGTTCTGAAGCCTGAATGTGGCAAGTGTGTGGATGTGGGATGTGTCTGTGTGTGCATTTCCATATGGGAAGCATGTTTGCTGTGGCAATCAGGGTACTACAGTACCTGATGCACATTACATCTTCCAACTGATGAGGTTGCCTGCACCCTGTGAGTACAGGTAGAGAAGGGGATGCCAGTAGTAAACAACATAGTGCACTTCTGAAATGTGTACCTGTCATGTATCAACAGCTACTCATGTAGGGTGATAAATAATGGGAATGGCAGGTGAGCGTGTGCATGTGTGTGGGTAGCAGGGTGTGTATAAATGCATGTGTGACAGAACAGATACATGTAGCTGAATCTACATAACAGCACAAGATGCACATTGCCATAGTCAATGTTAGCATGTGATGGTGTGCAGCAGGTACACTTTGTTAAGTAGTATGGGTGCAGATAACAACTGAGGACATTCATACAGTTACTGCAGCAGGACTGATGGGATATACACACATTTATACTGCAACACACAACAGTTACCAACATGTTACTACTTATACACATCTATGTAGTCACCCTGTGCATCAGCAACGTGTTTACCTTTACCTGCACCGATGTTGTAGTATGCAGGAGGTGGCACAGTGTCATCATATGCACAGGGTGTGGGTTAGATATGCCCAAGCCGCCACTGGTAACACCAATTGACATGTGTGTGTATGTGTGTTTGTGAGGGGCAGCAGTACAGGGTGGACCGTTGTTGGTGCAGTGTGTGTGTGTATGTGTTTGCCCTAGGTGTTAGGTTTCTGCATGTGTGTAAGCACGCACACAGTCCCACATAATGGCTGCCATGTACAGGGTTTTGTGGACAGCCACAGACTGCACCTGTCAGGTCATCCAAATCAGTGTCTGTGGGCACGGACACGGTACCTGTGCCTGGCAGGGGTGCTACGGGTCGTATCCGGTACTAACCCAGACTGGGTACTGTCATCGGAAGCAGGGTGTGTTGACTGGACACAGTTCCCTGTTGGGACTGTCCAGAGCCACGTGCACGTGGTCTCCTGGGGCGTCTGGATGACAGCACAGACCCAGCATTGCTGGGGCTGGTGCTGGCACTTGAGGCGCGCGAGTGGGCCCGTTGTCGTCCGCGGCCACTGCCAGCTGGTGCTCTTGCTGGCATACGGCCACGTCGACGCCGCAAACGCACACCATCGCCCTGGCCCATGGACATCTGGTTGTGGAGCAGCTGTTGTATGCCCCCACAATGTCTGTCAACGACATCTGTGAAGTTACGGATAGCATTCGCAACATCATGCATGCCGTCTGTCATGGCTATGCGACATGCTCTCATCTCCCTCAGACCCTGTCTGGTGTACCTTTCCATACATGCCTGTGCCTGCATGACAGTTCTAAACATAGTGGAGGTTGACATACCTCCCTGGGCACGTTGGCCAGAGGCAGTACGGCCACGGATGCCCCCCCGAGAACCCATGGGCGACTGTCTGCGTGGTACCATTCGAGGCCTCTGCACATGGCTGCCGTGTGAGGATGCATGTGCCACAGGTACCACATTACCCTGATCTATGCCCACTGCTGACTGTCCATCACCTAGGGACAATGGTGATAAAGGATGTAACGGCAGGATGACTGTGCGCATTGACGGGGTTGAAAGCTGTGTACTGTCAATTGGCTGACCAATGGCGGACCCAGACACACCTTCCTGCACCATTACAGACATTTCATCATCATCAGTACCTGGGGCACAAGATTCAGGTTCCCTGCTGCAGGTCACCAGAGCAGCACCAGAACCTACGGAGGAAAACATGGAACACAGATTACAGTCTCAATACATATTTGAAAGAGATGAACTTCAATACTAATGCACACATTCAGAAATGGACACATGCACTCATGGACACTAACACACATGCACACTTGGGCACAGGCACACTTGCACACATGCACACCCCACAGTAAACACACACATCAATACCGTGTTACACTACTCAATTTACTACCTGTCAATTACAGTTTTGTGGACACAGTCACCAGCATGTCTACTACAGAGTTACACTACTCTTCCTAGTTTTATACATTGTTTTACAGATACTGTTAAAAAGACTCACCAGCATGTATGGCCTGCCTCGGTGATACATGGGAGGGACCTGGAAGTGTGAAGAGAGTAATGTCAGTGGGCACATGTGTGCCATTTGTTTTGCACATGATACAGTACAGTAGTACACTAGTTCCCTTATACACATCAGCTGCACATCATGTCTGTATATATATCATGATGACAGATACATACCACATGCACACCTTATGCGTGCATGAAGTAACAGCGTACAGAACAGTCATATGTACATACCAGGAGTTAACTCTAATCTCACCCGTACCTCTCTTCAAACGTCAACTCAAATTGTACTTCCAAAACCACTGGCTTTGTTCTTCTTGGAGTCCAGACTAATGTCCCTCTCCCTATGCTCTATTCACCTTTAACCCCTCATTGTGCATAGAAACTAGCTTCTACCCTGTTTCTTTCACCTTGATGTCCTTCTATGCTCTGACCTACTTCTCCCATCCCTCCCACCTCCTCTTGACTGTCTTCCTTCTTTTCCTCACTTCCCTTCTTGACTCCTGCCTCTTCCATATCATTGTATCTGTCATACTCCTTCTACTTCTCTACCCTTCTGAGCCCTAACTATTTTGTATATGGCTTTTGCCTTATTGCATAACCATTATGCTTTAGGTAGGATTGCTTTGAAACCAACGGTACATTGTGTATGACTATAAACTGTTTGACTTCCTTACATGTATGTTTATTTAATTAACAGGCTGGTGTACAATTCTATTATGTTGGCTGTCTGTATTGACAACTTGTCTGTCTGCCTTTATTACGTTATGTGTGGAGCTTTTCTCCACATGCCTCTACTGAAAATGAACTCATATCCAGCTAGACTATATGGGTCAACAAATGTAAAAGTAATAACAATAAATGAATATGGCATCTTACCTGCACGCCACTGTCTTGCTGATGTGTGGATCCAACCTCCATCATGATGCATGATGGCAGATGTTGTTCTGGGGCTGGATCCACAACACTTAGCAGTAGCCCCTCCTGTCTGGTGAGGGGGGGATGTGTGGCCACCCCCCCACCTGTGGCAGCCTGTTGCCTGCGGATATCTGCAGCACGCTGGTGGACATTTCTAATCAAATCACTGCAGTGATGTCTCACCTGCTCATATGTCCTATCATGCATGCCAACATCATTTATCCTGCTAACAAGGCTTTGCCACAGTGCAGACCTCTCCTGCTGGTTCTGGGTGGTGCGTGAAAACAGGATGGCATAGTCACGCACCAGGCTCTGGTGGATCACGTCATCCTCTGCAGCAGAGTACGCCGGATTTCTCTTAGGTGCCATGTCTATCTGGAAAGGTACACAAACAGGTTATCAGCATAGTATCTCAACAATACATGGTACACATTCTATACAGGAGTGTTAACTTCTACTTATTACTGATTGGTTAAAACCTGATTACAGTGTAGCTATCATTCTATGTCATTTGTACTAAGTACTTGGCCTTCAGACCAGTTGTTTTACATTAGGGAGGTTGGTGGCAAGCACTGTGGTGGCAGGACACATATCTTTCATCCATTGAAGTTGGGAACTGCTGATTGTGGGCCCAGTGTACAAGTGTATTACTTCTGGTATGGGCAGTTGTCCTTTAGGCCAGTTATTTAACATTAACGAGGTTTGTGGTCTGCAGTCATGTGTGACAATAGGCTGTACTCTGCCATTCATAGCTGGGGACATCTGGTATCAGGTTTATAGTGCATGCATATCTGAGCTGTATCTTACTGACATTGCTACACCTTGTTTGTTGTAGCAAACACTACATCCAGGCCTCCTGCATCTACCTTTGTTTATATGCTTGTTATCTGTTAGCTTGTTATTTCACTGGTATGCTACTTCCACATAGTACACATCTTTAAAACACATCTGTGACTCACTACTGTTATCTGCATTGCTTACTGTACGTTCTTCCATGTTACACATGACAGCAAGTGACTGCTTGTCATTGTTGCATTTACTTCATTGTGACACATTGCACTTAGGTTACCTGGCATTTGCTCACTGACGCTTTTATGTCAGTCAGCAGTTGTAGGTAATGTCAGTACACCCTCACTCCCCACTGGACCTTGTTTTCAATCATTAGTGATTACAGAGTTCACAATAGTATTCTAGCATGTCCAGAGGTCAGTTGTCAGTTCCAGCTGGTGAGTGTGGTACTCCAGAGACAATGTTAGAACAGATGCATGTACACAGACAACCCCTCCTCCTAACGACAAATTCAAACTCATGTGAGTGATGCAACCATATACCAGACTGGAGGCTAGGCTCTGTCTACTCAATACCGCCATAACCAGTCACGTGGCAAAGGGGATCACTCACTACACTTCCAGTCTCACGTAGACCTAACACAACAGCGGACCTAACACATGATCACACATGATCATACTTGTAGGCTCAGACCACAGCTCTGCCTATGCAGCAGAGACCTACTATGCAGACATCCAGGCAACCACTACCACATGAACAAACATGTGCAACACATATCACACAAAGCCAATGTGCTGAACACTCACAGCCATTAACAGTTAACAACACACCTCATACACCTGTACTAGGTGCCTCTATGATCAGGCACACTCACATCACGTTCACCAGGCTTAATGAGGTGAGGGTCACGGTGTGCAGCCTGTCAGGCACTATGACCTGCCACATAACACAAACAGTCAGGTAACCCCAAGGCAGGTACAGGTATGACTCAGTCAATGTCCATGCTGCTGTGAATGGCCTGACACATTCCTCCCTGGACTACATGACATGAGACATTACAGAGCTCTCTGAGCACGGAGCCCAGGACAGTTTGACCCTGACCTTGAGTAGCATCCTACCCTCACCTAGAACAATGCCACAATATCAAGGCACAATTATCCCTTCCAACAATTGACTGACATACTGGTGTCATTCACAGGTGTGCCAATCCCTGCCATCTTGGGGTGGTATGCTTTGCTAGGGACAGCTTGCACCTGTCACCACAGTCCTATTGACATTTGGCGGAGCCTCCTGCTACACCCATTGTGCCTGTATTAGGCAAGGCTCATAAGGCAAACCCACATCCATTTGTATCACAAAGGATGAGGAAGTAAGAGTGATGCTACTCAACACTGGACGCCTAGACCCAAGGATGCACGCACCCAAAACCCTACCTAGCATTATGGACATCGATATCTGTGCAGTAACATGAACCTGTTTCAGGTTTCACAGGAGCACACCAGTACTACCACGTTATAGCTGTTACCATTCTTGTCGGCCACAACACTTGAACAAGGGAGGGGGAGTATCAGTATTCAATGCAGATTCCCACGCCTCCACATTGGTGGCACAGTACAACATAGGTGTTAGGCCATTGAGTACAGTAGACGAAGTTGGGGACCTGGGGAAGAAACATGGTAGCAGTCTGTCATTTGTCTACCACATGGGCAACGTGGATTGACAGACATGTTATATAGCCCAGCTAATCATGACTGATTCACATGTATGGCAGGGGAGGTCATTGTGCCTCTGTACTCATCCATCATCAGGCCTATAATTGCATACAATGCACCTTTTGGGATGTACCTAACCAGACACCTACAGCAACTGGTACAGGACAACAGTGCATCATCAAGGGGATGCAATGGCTCACACAGATGTCATATGTTGCCCAGGTAAAGTGAATCCAGCTGGACTCAGTGGCATACTGCCTGTTCAGGGGCAATCTGTGCATGCCATATACAGCCATGTCCTACCTAGCAGTAATGAATGTGATGTACCTCAGGCAATCAGAGTCCCATACAGCCACATGCTCAGGAGAGCTGGACCTCAGCACTGACATACATGGACATGCTGGAGGGGCATATTCCTAACCGAGAGGCTCACTTCACTCTGTAATGAGCTCACACTACTGGTTAGGCAGAGTCCCTCATTGACTCTCTTCCATAGGAATCTGGATGAGTGGATGGAGATCATAGTTGTACCCCAGGTATCACTTCTATGCCACTGTTAGACAGAGGCATAGTATACTAAAGTCGGACAAGGGCATAGCAGCATAACTTCTGATTGGGTGGCAAAAGACAAACACATTCTACTAGGCTTACCAATGCCCTAGGGCAAATAGCCTAGTATGAACCTATGAACTGTTCATTCTCAACTGTTCGAGCTCATTACAGAGTAAAGGGAGCCTCTCAGTTAGGAATTTGCCCTCCAGCATGTCCATGTATGTTGTAGTCAGTCGCCACCGCTTGCTCAGAGGTGACCTTTGCCCAACATACAAGGCCATGTCAGACCCAGATTTGATGAATATGCTTCACCTAAAAAATCTAGATCCATCAGAGCCACAAGGCCAGGAGACTTAAACCTCGACACGGCTATTAATAGGACATGCTGGAGGGATAGATTCATCAACCAAAGACTCCTATGCTGTGGAACAAAATCACGGTATATGTGAGGCAGAGCACCTCGATGGCCTTGTTCTAGAGAAATCTTGACCAATGGATGGGAGATCGCAGATATACCCCAGGGATTACCTCAGTGTCACTGCTCGACAGAGGCACAGCAAAATAATGGGTATGGTTCCCCATACTAAAGGGGTGGCGTAAGCCACAAAACTATGGGCTAGTCTTGTAAATGCCCTCGGGCAGATAGCCTAGTATGAACCTATGAACATGTGTGTACTGCTATAGTACTTCTGCCATATGTTGCATGTGTGTGTGTTGTGGGGATGCACAGGTAATGGCCAGATACGCCTGCACAGGTGACACGTGTGACACATTCTGGGTGTTCATCCATACATACTGGATGTGTGCTGCCATCCAACCCTGTGATGTGGACACAAATTACTCAGCCTGGATATACATATCTGAACAACACCACAAGCACAATACACTACCTTGCTATGTATGCATGTGATTACACAGTTATTCAGTAGTTATGACAGTGATGCTATCCATGCAGCCCACTGGGCCAGTGGAAGCCACAACACACACCGCCAGCACATTTGCATATGCTTACCACAGACATCCCACATACTGCATGTACTGTGCACACAGTTATCTAACCCAGAACAACTGCACACCACTTATTAATCCTGTCCAGTGGACTACAGATACAGGCATATTGTATAACAATAGTAGGAGGCTACTGCAGCACAGGGCAGATTCACATGACCGGAAGGCATCTGTTGTCTGCAGTGTTAAGTTGCTTCACATTCACCAAATGCACAGATATTGCCAACAATTTTGCAGACAGTTTAGGTGCAGGTACCCCCATTGTCCTACACACGTGTTATTACTTATCCCAGATGACTGTAACCTCCCTATCCTCTCACATGTCCAGGTGAGAGCCACCCTCATCATTGCAGAACACATATCATCACTGTTACGGAATGGTATCCCTGGATGTGTGCTACATTCACCCCTGGAGGACATAGCACCACATGACAGACTGATATTAATCCATGGCCATACTACAGGATATGTACCTGAACAGTGCCATACATACACAGTGGTCCCACACCAATGAGGAGGAACCTCTACTGACCCTGGGAACTACTGCATCATATGCACAACTGGCCTTGTGTTCTAAGCTATGGAAGTGTTAGTTATGGCCCACATGTACAACAATTTTACATATGTTTATATTTCATGACTATCTACACACAACCTATCTCATGGACATACCTATTGATAGTGAACTATGATACATTTGAGGTGTCACAGTATACACAGGATTAACCTGCTACTTTGCATTACCTGTGTTTGTGGCAGCTTTTGGTGAGTCAGTCGTGCTGCTTGTATTTTGCTGCTGTTGCTGCTGCTGCTGCTGCTGTTTTGCTGCTTGCTGTCAGTATATTTTTTTGTCTCTCTCTGTCTGTCTCTCTCTCTCTCTTTCTCATTCGGTTAGTGCAATGACTGTATTGCATGAGTGGAGTGTGGGTACTGAATACTTTTGTAGGTATCTGCATGGATCCATGTGATGGCCTCTGCACCAATTGTAAGGCAGCATTTGCTAATTGCAAGCAGCTGGGTGTGTACTAATTGCATGTCTCACTGTGATTTCAGGACACTGCTATAAAAGGGTATGTGAGATAGGCGTTGCCCTTTCAGATTGTAGGGCGTGGACCATGCTGGTATGCTGTTGACAGTGTTCTGTGAGTGTGAAGGTTAGTACATCTCCCATGCTTCATGCTGTGTTGTAGATTCAGGTTGCTGCATTTATCTTGCCTGTTCCCTGTAGTGAGTGTGTATGCATACTGACACCTACAACTATATGTCATATGTATTGCTATATGAATATATATATATATATCTGTGTACATATACATACTTTCATATATGTACATTAGCTGACATTATTGGGTACAAGCTAACAATTAGCAGGGCTGTTTCCATTAACACTACTCTAGTATGGGAATCCAGTAATTGGGACTATAAAAGTCTGCCTGACATGCTTTGGGTAGTAGACATACTATATTGCCTTTATCTTCATTCCTACTATTACATGTTCCACTTATTTAGCACTATATTCCTGTATGAGAGTCATGGCTTAGTGGTAGGTCATACAGACTAGTGTTACAATGGTCTTGTGGTAGGGCCTACTAGTATGCTCATATTCTGCTTTTGGGTTGAGTATAGGGCCTATCAATCACAGTGCTAGAGGCACCTTTAAGCAGTTAAAGGGCTTAGTAGGTCTCACAGGAGCCAGGCTGTGTTGCAGATTCTGGTTGCTGCATATATCTTCACTGTTTCCTGTAGTGAGTGTGTATGGCTACTGAGACCTACGATTATATTTCATATGTATTAATATATATTTATATATATGTATGTGTTGATATACATACCTTCAAATATGTACATTACCTTACATTATTATGTACAAGCTAACAGGTAGCAGGGCTGTTTCTGCTCACACTGAACTAGTATGGGAATCCAGTAATTTGGCCATTAAAACTCTACCAAACATGCTTTGGATAGTACATCTCCTATATTGCCTTTATACTGATTCCTACTATTACATGTTATATTTATTTTAGCAGTGTGCTCTTCCACAGCAGGCATGGCTTAGTGGTAGGTCAAACAGACTAATGTTACCTAGGTCCTGGTTTCAAGACTGACAGTGGGAATTTTTACTTTGCAAACTTTCAAACTGAGTACAGGACCTGTCAATCAAAGTGTTGAGGCCACCTGTAAGCAGTTAGAAGGGTGAGTAGGTCACACAGGGGTCAGGCTGTGTTGCAGATTCAGGTTGCAGCAATTATGTTAACTTTTCCTGTAGTGAGTGTGTATGGCTACTGAGACCTACGATTATATTTCATATGTATTAATATATATTTATATATATGTATGTGTAGATATACATACCTTCACATATGTACATTACCTTACATTATTATGTACAAGCTAACAGGTAGCAGTGCTGTTTCTGCTCACACTGAACTAGTATGGGAATCCAGTAATTTGGCCATTAAAACTCTACCAAACATGCTTTGGATAGTACATCTCCTATATTACCTTTATACTGATTCCTACTATTACATGTTATATTTATTTTAGCAGTTTGTTCTTGTAAAGCAGGCATGGCTTAGTGGTAGATCATACGGACTAATGTTACCAAGGTCCTGGGTTCGAGACTGACAGTGGGAATTTATTTTTCTTAGCAAACTTTGGAACTGAGTACAGGACCTGTCAATCAAAGTGCCATAAAGGCACTTTTAAGCACTTTAAACCAGGTCTGCTTGCTGAAGCTCACATGCGCAAGACTGGCGGTGAGCTCCGCTAACACAAGCACACCCGCGCTATTTTCTTTGAAAGAAAAGAAAAAGGGGTGACAGGAAAGTGGTGAAAAGGGGTCACAAAGAGGGTAAGACAGTAGGGAAAGAAGTGTGGGATTTGCAGGAAGGGTGTAGGTAAGGCCCATAGATGCCCATGTCTTTGCAGCAACAGCTGTATATTTCTATGTATTTTGGTGAGACATTTGAAACCTTCCACCTCTGAGAGAGGTGTCAGGACAACATTAATATTTGTTGTACAGCCAATTGTAATTAACAGTTTAGATGTTCAGCGGACATGTCTGCGACATGGACGCCTATGTATCGCGCGTAATTTGTTTGTGGGACAGAGTGCCCTTTTTTTTTTTTTTACAGGTGAGAGTGGTATGACAGGTGAAGGAAGTCGGTAAAGCTGGGGAGGTAGGTTGGGTAGGTTAACAGACAAGACAGACAAGACGCATACAGGGACGGTGTATGACACATGTGGGGGGGTTACACAATTGACGGGCACGGAGGTTGGGATATCTGAGATGCACGAGCCCACAGATGGCAACAGTGGAACTGATATCCCCACCCATAGGCAGTTGCCACTGTTCCTTCACAGCCCAGGACAGGGCTGTGCTGGGGGCTGTGTAGGCGGGCAACGGCGGGACGTTAGCTGTGCCACACGAGCCTCGAGCTGGCGTAGGGCTCCAAGAACAGTGTCTTGGATCTCCCTACGCACCACAGACCGGACACCACGGAGGGTGAGTGGACGAACCCCTCCGGCCACACTTGCAGAGGGGACGGGCCCCATCCCCTGCAGCGCTTCCACCCGAAGGTGGCACAGGGCCACCGGAGGGGGTCCGCCTGGGCACTAGTGCCAGGTGCAGTCACCAGCTGAGGTGGGAGAGGTGGGTCCGCTGGGACCTGCCTTCCCAAGCGTTCTAGGTTTGTGAGTAGTTATGTTAGTTTGGGTTAGTGGCATTTTATTCCATTCAGATTAGTTGTAACAGCATGCATTGGTATTCCCATCAAACAAACACCCAGATATGGACACCATTGAACAAGGGGCATATCAATATCACATGCATTATTTGAACAGCAAAACACAGTCAAACGACATGCAGGGTTGATTAATGGCAACAGGCCATCGTATTTGCAGGTATGAACAGGGCACATGCACGAACAGACATGCATATATGTTTGGAATGGACAAATGTCCATGATTAATGAAATGTTCACATACCATTATTTAGTGGATGTTGTTATATGGAATTACAGGGTTGGGTGGGGATAGAAAGTGATGACACATTCATATGTTACACATTAATTCACATTTATCATAGATACACAATTAAGTTGAGGCTGATGTTTCAAAATAATCTTTATTTGACTGTCATGCTACACCTGTTACACATACATCACTATCCTACTTATTTTGAATTTGATCAGATACATCATCCTGCTACACTTTGATGACAGGACAGGGGACAACTATGGCTGTTTAGTCTGTCAGATAATCATTCATTCTATCTGCAAATTGTTTACTGTTATCACCATATACAGATTTTGAGCTAGACATTCAGATTCAGACACACTGAAATCAGTTTGGGATGTTAATTTGTACTTCCCACATGCATTTAGTTCTGTAAAACACACTGAGGCTTATATATTCAGGGGTTATTACTACTTTCTTTATTCATACATGAGCCTTTCTGTCACTCTCACACATTCTGCAACTTCACAGTTCAGGTTGGTACTTCTAGGCTTTGTTCACATATTAGACCTGTGGTGATTCAAACACTTTCCAACAGCCTCACTTCTGTCATGATTCAGCATTTCAACAGGGGATATATCTGACATGTGACTACCTCAGATTCTGAAGCTGTACTCTTGAGACTATACTGCAGGTTACAGTATATTTAATTAATGATGGGACATCTGTATTACAGCACTGTTTAATCCTATCAATTATATTTCCAGTTACACTTGCATACTGATGAACTTGTTGCAGCCATACCTGCAGACGTTCAATTCCTGCTTGCACATTATATTACTTTTAATCAATACACTGCACTGTTCTGATACATGGTACATAATAATATTTATTTACAAGTACTGGGTGGGGTTACTAACCTGCATGGTGGCGCAGCCGCACCAGCCTTCTGGCGTGTATCTCAACATTCGCAGAGCGGACACCTGCAGCTGTAATACAAAGGGAATAATATTGGACTACACATCTCCATGGTATCAGCTGGTTGAAATCCTTACATACATGGGTAAAATGTGACTTACTCAGTAGTGGGCGTTGGGCATTTGCCGGGCCTCCTGGATCCAACGGTTCAATTGGTCCTGCTTGCGTCTCTTCAGGTCCGCATGGTGGTGACGGACCTGCTCACCAGTGCGTGGAATGCCAGTAGCACTGGTCAGCTCACGAGCCAACTGGTCCCACGCCTCAGCCCTATATACTCCCCATGAGACCTGGCCCTGCATGAGTTGGGCCTCGTGATTATGGACAAGGAGCCAGACCATGTATCTGGACTCCTCAACGCCCCAACGCTGTGCTCGAAAGCAACGTCCCTCACCTACTCCACTCATGCTGACTGCAAGTCTGTTCTACAATCAGTTATGCTGTGTATTCCGCCTATGGGGCTTATATATGCCGCTTTTCCGCACATTTCTCTGATTGGCCGTTTTGGAATTGTATCTACTTCACTGAAAATGCTTTCTCATGCTCCATTCTGGGTTTTATCCCATATATATGCTATTTCTGCTTTTCTAGGTATTGCTGTCATGGCTTGGTGGTTTAGTTCCTTGACTCTAGTGCATGGTATCCTGTGTTCGAATCTGGCAACTGCTTTTTGCTTTTCCTGACAGAAATGAGTTGAAGACCTGTCAATCAAACATGCCAAAAGCACTTTTAAGCACTTTAAACCTGTTCTGCTTCGTTTGCGCAGAGGTAACGAGCGCACTGGCAGTTAGCTTGTGGGAGCGGCAAACGGTGTGCGCTGGGATAAATCTTAATTGGCTAGTGACACACATGTTCAGCTAATTGCACACAGTTTCAGCCTGTTTATCCGCTGCTTGGCAACGGGCACGCAGTTTGCAGCTTTTAAACACTACTCGGCTACGGGCACTCTGTCTCACGGCAGCTTAGCTATCAGTACATTTCTGACTATTTTTATTCTTATGTTACTTCAAAATATATGCTCTGTTTCATTCCATTTTACAAAAGGGAATACATTTACATTTGTACAATACTGTCTGGGGGCTTTTAGTGCTTATTTACAAAAATAAAAAAGGTTGTTGTAGGGGCTCGAACCCTGCCTGCCTACTCATAGGGCAGGTACTCTACCACTAAGCTATTATTTCTTGGCTTACTTTGCATATTTAGTTCTTATATCCTTTTCCCCTGACTGCTAACTGTGGTTGCGCTAGTAGCACACCCGCGCACACAGTAGCAAACATTTACGGGGTTTAACAAAAACAAAAAAAGGTTTTCATTTACTTTTATGACATCTCTTCACTTTATACACTGATGGCCAGTCGGGGCATGTGTTGTATAGTGTGTTTATTCACATTTTCATGGCCTTTCTCGTGGCTGTTTACTTTCAGCCATTCTAGTTTTCCGGGGGCGTGTCCACTTGCAGAGCTTAGCCTACAGACACGCTTCTACTCTCTTACACGGACCGTGTAAGAGTTACTGGTGTGATTCAGCATGCCTCATGCACCTCATGCATATGCATGACATGCTGACATCACACAGTTTAACTGCAGCCTCCGTGTAAGAGTTATAACTCTTACACGGAGGCTTCCTGAATCTGGCCCAATGTGTCTTTACATTTCTGTATTACTATATCTGTACAGTGTTATGTATTTGGAGCTTTTCTCCCCGGGCATCCACTGAAAACGGATCCATTGGGCCCAGTGGACTTACCTAGTAATCAAACTGGAAATAAATAAATAAATAAATAAATCTTACTGAAACTGAGATAATATATGACTAGCAAGCAATATGACTGAAACCCTGCTTACTGTGTCATTGAAATCCATGGGCTGTGTTTGTTACATCTTTGTCACAGTGCATCTGGAGGGTTTGATGTCCTGTGCCTCTTCCCATTCCATATATTTCCAGTAAGAAGCAGAAAATAAATATTTGAATCAGAATTAGTGGCTTACTAACTGGAGAAGAATTTGATGGAAGGCTGAGTAAGTAGATAAGGCATAGCACTTTGAAAGGTACATTTTTTTAACTGCTGAAGAACTGTCTAGGCAAAACAGCAGAGTGGAAAACAGTGGCATGTTTAATGTTGCAAACCTCCAAGATTTGTGGGTGAATATTAGACAGTGATGTGGAGAACTGCCAGTAATGTGGATGGTATGCACTATTCCTCCAGGTATTACTGGGTTATTGCTATATGAATGCTCTTTGCTCTATGAATAATTGAGGCATGGTTTAATTTACATCAAAACGAAGAAGTAGAGGAACATATACAGTTTAGATTTGTACTGATTTATAATTTCATTTCATACTTGTTTATGAGATTTAATGTATTTTATGTGGTTGCATATATTCTGCGTAAGTATAGCTCAAGCCAAGTGCTTTTGATGATATGAGTATGATTTAGTATAAGATCGATGTTTTGAGAGTCTGTGTGCTGTGTGATTCAGTATCATTTTTCAATGAACTGTCCCTACCTTAAATGCATAAGTTCTTCTACTACTGATGTTAAAGTGACTTATCTATAATTTGTATTTTTACTGTTTTCCCATTTCTGGGAACATAATTACTCCTGTATCTTGAATAATACATTATGAGAAGGAACCAGTAGCACTGTCACTGATGACTGCAGTGATGAGCTAGTGAAATTTGGCTTCATTGGCCTGAATGTACCAACAAGGAGTTAAAAAGTGAAAGTAAAAAGTCATGGACCTTCAGATGTCATGTAACCAAAGCACTAGTATGCCTTTGAGGGGTCATTTGCATATATCACATGGGCCTCCACTACAGGTGGTGTAAGTATTACTCAGTGAGGAGTCTAGCTTTGCTGGGTCTTTCTGTATTTTTTTACTGAAAAGTCTAACTCTATGTATACTTCATCTATTTTACCTTCTTGCCAATATTCAGTGTTCGAAGTTATTTCAGAGCCAGTTTTGTTTAATTGCTCTACTTGTCACAATGCTGTTACAATAAACTGTACTGCCTGCTGCCGTGAATCCTGCCTTTCTTGCAAGACAGTATAGAGCAAATGCATCCTTTGCCAAATTCCATTTTGCTACCCTTCTCTGTCTCATTTGCCCTTTAAATCTGGCTATGCTATCTCCCATTTTCTTTCTTATTTTAGAGTTTCATCTCCCCTTTCCCTGTTGTTTGTTTTTCCCTCTGTCTCTGCGTTTGAAATGCTGAGTACTGTAACTATTTCCCGTTGTTTGTCCAGGTGCAATTTCTCATCCTTTTGAGTGTCCTCTTGTACTCCTTCCTGAAAGTCATCATTTTCACCCTTGACAAATGTTTCCCTCTGAGAATGCTTCAAACATTTACCTCCTCTTGTTTTCGTTTACTTACTTAATGCAAACATTCTTTTACATCATCTATGAACTCTCTTTGGGTGGTATACTGCTTGTTCATTCCCCTCAGCTTTCTCTACCTGTCAAGAAATGACAGCAGAATATTGACTAGAAGAAAAGTCCATCTTTGTGAAATCAAAAGAGCATTGCCTTTCTGGGTTACAGTAATGCCACTACACTCAGGCTTTTTCAGACTATAGGATTACTATGAAAAATAATTATGGAGCTGACACAGTCTCACTTTATTATCAAATATACCACATTTGAGTTGGCAATTACTTATCTATTAAAAGAAAACTGCAATATATCCATTCTGTCTTCACCTATTAATGATGTTCCCTCCCCTTTCATTTTGCTGTGACTAGCAAAAGACTCAAACCTTTCACCTTTAACTGTGCAGTTCAGATTATTGCTTTCTACCTGCATTCTCTGCTCTCATTACTGTATTTGACTGTTCCTGTGTAAAACAGCAAGTCATCTTTATTCAAAGCTTTCACTGTTTTTAACCTCCACCAATCTACAATCTATCTAGCACATTTTCTTTCTGCTTCAGCACAGAAGAAGGTATAAAGGCATATTTGGATACTTAGTCCATGAACTAAAAATGGAGTGCATTGCAGGGACTGCTGTTGGATTTCATTTATTTACTAATATTTGTTTTGTCCTATTCAGGGTCACATTCAATCCAGAACCAATGTGAACCAGTGTTGGACAGAAAACCAGCCTACCACAGGATGAACACACACACACACACACACACACACACACACACACACACACACACACACACACAAACATGCAATCAGCTGCAAACTACATGTATACCTATTATCAGTTCACATGTTGCTCTGTTCAGCTAACAGCATCTCTTTTGGATATTGGAGGACTCTGGAAAACGCAGTAAAAACCTAAAAAGATAGAGGGTAGACTTTCTCATTTCAAACAGGTGATACCCCAGAAAGAACCAAATTGAAAACACTTATCTGTAAAGAAGCAATGCTAATTAGTATGCCGTGATGCTCCCCTTCTGAGCTACAAAATTACAGGGAGACCAAATGCCGCAAAGATTGATTGAGATCAAACATTCCTGCATAACTGAGGTTGCAGCACTTGAGGCCCCTTTTTATCAAGAATTAATAAGCCATTAAACAAGCCCTTTTTTCAGTAAGCAAAAAGGGTTTTGGCAATACATCAGCTATATTGCTGGAAAGGACAAGTACCTCCTCCTCCTATTACTATAATCACACGCTGATCAAAATAAGTCTTCCAAGTGCATTCTACGATTATTTCATTGCACTAATCATCTGTACATCTACTCACCTCATATCTCCACACTCCTTGTTCAGTTCTGTGCTATTGATTCCTATGTTGTCTCCTTCCATATCATATGTCCACTCATGTTTCAAGTCTCTCTACTTATATACTGTCAAATAACCTACAAAATAAGGATACATCTTGGGAAAATGTTTCAAATTCCTTTGTCTGGGCTCTTTTCGTCTCTTATTCTGTGACATATAGCTTTAATTTATCCCTTATGGTGGGTCATTTTTGACTTATATAATGTCACTAAGGTTGCAAAAACTTTGACTCCATTTCCCTCCAGCAGCTTTTATTAACCAGACACTTCTTTGGCCTTAAAAAGTACAGTAAGCTGGCTCATGCAACTTTTTAAACTACCAGATAATCAAAGCTTATGTAAATTACAGCCTGTCCTCCTCTGTTTTGTTACCTCAGGGGTTCCTCAAGGTTCTGTATCTCATCCCGATTTGTCGATCTTTGCTTCACCTCTAGCTCTGCACTGCACCATCAGAGCAGGGTAGTATCTTCATTTGTTTAGCATAATTCTGGAAAATTATCTATCTAAAAGTATTAAATGGCTGTATAGCAAAAAAAAATTCAGCTAAAATTAAGCAAAATATAAATGCATGGTATACACTTTTCAAGTGTTTTCCCCACACAATCATGGCTGCTATCAGACACGCCATGCATAAAAACCTATGTAAATTAAAATGGCTTGGCATATGACTCAACCCTGTCTATCACTGCAAGATTATTTTGACCCCCTCCAGCACAAAATTAATGTACAACTAATAGCATTTTTTATTATTTCTAATCTCTTCCACCCAGAAGTTCACTCTGCTATAGTTAGTTCATGACTCAACTTGAATACCACATTTCCCATACTGCCCTAATCTACTCAACTAGCTTCCTAAAGGAACAATGATATTTTGTTATAGTCCTTGATATGCTGAATCACTTGAATGCAAACCATAGTCGTTATGTAAAAAAAAATAAATGTTTTTACAGAGGACATGCCTCCCCACATCTCTCATGTGTAGTAGTCTCAACCCCTCATCTGGCTACTGCTTACAAATCAACAATGAGGTTGAATGCAAATCACAGTCAACCTGTAAAAAGTGAAAGGAAAACCATTTCTGTAGGGGCAAGCCTTCCTGTGTCCCCCTAAATGTGGAGGGCTGCATCTCCAACATTCCTGCTACACATATATATAGCAACTATGAGATTGTACCATCTTCTCCAGCTTGGAAAAATAAGACACCTCCAGAATACTGCAATACTGACCTTCATATGCAAAATGCAGTTTTTGCTCCTTGGTGATTATGCAAAACAGTGTCAATCATGAGTGTGTTGAACACAAGCCTTTCACTGTACTCAACTACCACACCCTGCAGTCAATCTTTATTTAATTATATATGTTAGTTCATTCCGCTTTTTCTATAATGTTGATTATTACAGGCATGCTGAGTAGTTCATTTTATCATTCATATTCATACTGCTTAACTTAATTTACTGTCCCATCTCTGTGAGTCTTACTCTGTTTTACTACAATATACAGTGCTGGACCTTCCTTTCTTGTTCACTGCACAGTCTTCCCTTTTGATCTCTCAGTACAAGCTCAGGACTGCTAGTAAGGCCATTTCTACTGTTCATCTATGAAAGTGGAGCATCCTTCATAGATGGGCTCAAAGAGTATCTTTCCATTAATTCAGTTGTAAGTGCTGCCACACAGCTAGGACCTGCTATCTAACTGAACACTCTGTGAATTTTAATGAAGACAATGATAGAATCTGCACTGTTATGTGACCTGAATGCACAATTGCTTTTTATGACATGCCATATCCCCATGTTTGCATTTTCTTGAACTGAGGCTGAAAATGATCATCTTGAATTAGTCCAGCTATAAAAAAGTAAAGAAAAATAAATGTCAGAATATATGAACCCAGAAATTTCTTTCTTCTTGCTGATCATTAAGTTAAAATAGCCATTTTATTTATAGACTGTAAAGTAACTATAATTGTAATAATATAAATGGTTTGAACCATTTTGAGTTCCATAGACTAAAGTACATTTTTCCATGAGTTATCCTTTTTCCTAGGACTTCTAAGCTTCAGTCAGTTTTGTTTGTCAAAACATAGCCTTTTGCTTCTTTTTAATATGTAAATGAATGATTGAAATATGGCTATTAACAGGTAATTAGTCTAGGTTAACCTAACCATCTTGCCTTATCATCTTGGAAGCAGAACTAGCCATTCTGGTGGCACAGAAAGATAAAGCACTGACTACGGTCCAGCTGACCCTGGTTAAATTAGTAGTTCAGGCAACTGACAGAGCAGCAGAGAGGATTGGGTATTACCATTCCTGTTACAAGGGCAGTTCTGTTATGTCCTGTGACAATCCTTGGTGGAGGCTGGGAATGTTGCTACTGAATGATGTGGTACAAAGGGGAGGATGGTGGGCATGACTAAGCTACTGCAGAGGTGGAGCAAAATGCTGCATGTCCTCACTGCACATACCTCTAGATATAAATCATGAGAACCCTGTTGGAGGTGACAGTCCAATAGAGTAGATCATAAAGGAAACTCTCCTGGCAGATACTGGTGGCCAGACTCCCAGGACACTCTTAGGCTCCATCCTGGCTCCAGCCCTATTGGAGTATGGCTGAGGGTGTTCGAAGGTGATTGTTAGATCTAGCACTAGATGTGGGGCACTAGATACAGTGCTTTAGGATGATGCAGAGGGCCAAAAAAGGTTCCAAAAACAATCTTAAAAGAATTAGTGAAAGCTGCATAAAGTCAGGGACTTCTTTTTGTAATAGCAAAATAATGGCTTTGTATTTCAGAGTAGCTTTACTACTTGCAATTTGCTATAATAAAATATGTAAATGTATGCTTAACTCACCACTCAAGTGGTGTAGAAAGACAGACCCCCTGACTACAACCTAGGTGGCCCAACTTCTGTTAATGGTTCAGGCACCTGGTGATCTTGGCTAGAGAAGAAGAAGAGTGAAGGGGCTGAGCCTACTCTCTTCTCTCTGTGGGAGAGATTGGTGTGTGTCTGGAGATATAAAGTGTATCAGTTTCCTCAGTGGGGATGAGAGAAACATGAACAATGTGCTCATTCTACGAGACAAAGTTATCTGTTTGCTCACACATGGGTCTATGACAACCGATCGAATACACAAAATATCGAATGGCCGGAAAAAACGAAAACGCTGCTGATAGAAACCCATTTAATGAGATAATGGTACAGTGACAATTGGGAAATTTGCCATTTCCTCACTGTAATGTGATCTTGGAGTTAGTATATAGTTACTATATATATTTAGCGGGGGATGTGGGGGGTGCAGCCCCCTACAAAATGGATTTCTATCGCCTGCATTTTTTATTTTTCGGCCATTCGATATTTAGTGTATTTGATCCATTGTCATAGACCTGCTTACATTACTCAGAGGAGACAGTCCCATGCTGTACCCACAGTACACCATTCAGGGAGAATGCTCACTAGGCAGATGCACTGAGTTAACATCATAAAAGTGATAAAAACCCTTGTCCCTGTAGAGATGAAATCACCACTCTCACCACTAGGAGAATAAATGAGGATTGGGCTGTAACCCCAGATGAAACAAAAATGGACAAACTGAATATTAGAAGGAGTTCAATGTTCAGTGGAGGAAATGAGCAAAAAAATTACAAATTACACACACACACATGTATATATACATATATATATATATATATATATATATATATATATATATATATATATATATTTATGTATGTATACACACACACAACAACCATGATGTTATAAATAAAGTAAATAAAATGGTACCATGTATAAATTAATATAATCCTGCTATATTATCATGGCAGATGTACATGGCTCAAGAATGACTCCATCACGTCTCCTCTTGTAAAATCAATGTACTCTTTTCATAGACATGAACATCCTGGAACGAAAAGAGTAAGCTTAAAAAAAAATCATAACACCGACACAACTATCCCCTTAATCCTACATCTATCTAAATGATTCAAACTAGGATATTACCAGATTAATATCTGGAGTCAAGACTCACACATACATCACTTCAGCTTAGATGCTACACCCTCCTCAATCATCTAAAGAACCATCTTAGATAGCCCTAAACATTTTTTTCTCTATGCTGCTTGTTGACCTTCAAGCTTTGCTACTGATTGGGCATTCTTCACCATGTGGGTGAGAGACATTTGCATAAACCCTCAAGAATGCAGCCATTGGAGCTTATCCTTAATGATCTGAACCAGTCTAGTGGTAGATGACATTGGCACCTGCCTTACTGTGGGGGCATCCTATACTTTCACTATGATGTAGGAGTACTCACACACACATACACACACTCACGTCTGTTTGCATGTATTTTATATATATATATATATATATATATATGTGTGTGTGTATATAGATATATATATATATATATATATATATATATATATATATACACACACACACACACACACACACACACACACACACACACACATATATATATTTATTTTTATATATATACATACATACATACTTACACACCCATTCCCACATACACCAAATGAGAGCTATAATCACCAGACACATTCTCTGATGCTCCATCCCAATGTAGACATGAACGCCTCCATTTACACAGGAGTAATCAGTTTCCAGGGACAACTATATATCGTCCCCAGAATGGATGAGCCAGGGTAAGCCACAAACTCACTCATTCTTCTGCCCAACTATTCCGGATATCTGAGACATTAATTGATCTTGGGTCTTCTGTGTTATAGTCAGGACTTTATCCATATACACTACATTGCAAGTGCAGCTATAAACACTGTTGACCAGAAATCAAAAATACTCCTGACACAACAAATTCACTCATCTAGTTCAATGAGAAATGCAAATGACTTACCCCTTTCTCTCTCTATTAATTCAAAGTGCCTTTAATGCTTTTTTTCCAGTCTGTCTCTACAATATCCTTTAAGAATACCACCACCTCAATCAAACTGAGGACCTCCCACTTCTACCTTTCAATTCAACACAAGGAACAGCAATACAGTTTAAAAATACCTTATAAAAATCCCTAACAAATCCGCTTCTGTGATTTGATCATTACACTTCAGGATAACCAAAAAAAGCAGTAAACTATGTTGTAAACCTACTAAAATCGATATTTAATCACTCCATCTCTATTGGTATTGAAAAATACAATAATTATTCCCTTTCCAAAAAAAAAAAACAACAAGCTATCCTAGAACACTATTGCCCTATCTACAGTATATCTCCACTCAAAACTCTTGAAAAAATAATTTAGAAACAACTAGTACAAAACATACAAGACAGATGTATGTCAAGTTAAAAACAACATGGATTTCATCCCACCTTTATTACCACCACCACCTTACTTAGCTACTAACAAAATATTCCATACCCTGACAAAGAAATCTTATCAGAGATAGTTTTGGTGACATCAAGTAATTTGATTCTGTAGACCACAAGAAGCTACTTAATCATCTAAGCAATACCTCTCAACTGTCCAGATTTTTATCACATATTTTTGGTCTGTTCCTCATAAATTTTTGGTTTCCTGGCAAGTCACTGAGGATTGAAATCATTAACTAATGATATGCATTTGAGTTTCAGACTTCATATCATTTAGAAAATAAATGCTAACACAAATCCTGTTCTTTTAGCAACTCTGTAAGTTTCTAAGAGCAATAATTAAAAGCTGTCCCTATTTTTGGGCCTTTGTCCCCACATTATTTTAGGTTTTGTACAGATTTCTTGCACTAAGAGGTTGAGAGGCATGACAATATAGGTGTTGGACATAATAAAGTATAATGGTTCACCAATTAGAATCAAAGAATCTTAAAAAATATAAGGTAATTGAGTCACAAGAGAATCCACTGCTTGCCAATAGCCACCCTCATACTGTACCCATCCATTCTTAAGAATGGCAAAGGAAGTCAGTCCCAGAGTAAATTTATGAGCACCTACATAATCACTCAGGTTTAATGTGAAGAATGCTAGGGTGTCAGTTTGCTTAATTTGCAATGGGAAATTTCAACAACCATCACTATTAGTCAGATTTAGAAATCTCAGCCCCATCTTCTTTTTCTTTTGGAGTCTTATAAAGATCTATTCTTGGCCCAATCTTCTTCTCACAGTTCATTATCTCCTCTCTTTCAGACCCTTACAACATAAATATGCTACCTACCATATGCTAAAGTATGCATTACACTTCCATCCTTTAAAATCTCCTACAATGATTTCATAAGAATCTGAAATTCGTTACTTCGAATGAGTAAACTCCTCCAAACAAAAAAAATATTTTTTATTTGTGTTTTTTTTTGTTTTTGTAAAAAAAAAAAATCTAAGTATCTATCTATCTATCTATCTATCTATCTATCTATCTATCTATCTATCTATCTATATATCTATATTTTTTTTACTATCACAATATCAAAGGCAAAATATTTTTTAATGAAAAGACTGAAAATAAAAACAAAAACAACATTTACCCTAAACGTTGAAAGTCAGAAACACAGCAATCGACATTCGACATGCCACACATCTGGTTTCAAAAGTCTCTACTTTTACATTTTTGCATTGGGATAAGCTTCTCTGCACTCCCTATACACCCTGAAAATTATATTTACCAACTCCAAGATAGCACTACAGTGAAGAAAAGGGAAAATTCCCTGATTCTCACTGTACTGTGATCTCCTTACAATGTCAAACTCATAATAACGAATCATGCTTTACTTTTGTTATTATGATTTTGTAGTATTCCAGTTTGGTATTGTGCAACTTTGAAACTGTATTTTCCTTTAACTGACATTCGATCAACTGCATTTTCAGCTTATGATAGTAAACCATAAATATATATATATATATATATATATATATATATATATATATATATATATATATATCGTTCCCCTTCATATGGTCGAATTACTCTAAACTCGAAAGTCATAAACTCGAAACCAGAATCTCGAATTTAGAGAAATTTGAACATATGAAAGGAACAAAAAAAAAAAACCACCTTTCAAATGTTTTTGCAGGGGGGCTTTGCCCCCTGTACCCCCCACACCTCTCCTACTTAAATATACCTACTCTGAGATCGCACTATAGTGAAGGAAAGGGAAATCTCCCATTCCGCGCTATACGTGTAAGTGCAAAATGGAAAATTTTTCATTCCTCCGCTATAGTGTGGTCATGAAACATTCACATTTAAACTGCTAGGGTACAGGGGGACCTGGCCTCCTGCAGTAAGGTAAGTTAACTTTTTATTTTTTTAAACTTAAGGCTCCCATTCACAATTTCGAGTGAATGGGAGTTCGAGATTTTGGTCTCGAGATTATGAATTTCGAGCTTCCATCCATTTGATCTTGTGATGGGGAACCATATATTTATATATATATATATATATATATATATATATATATATATATATATATATATATATATATATATATATATATATTGTACACATATGTGTATATCTCCAACAACACTTCCTTGCAGATCCTTGATGCTCTAAGCTATTTTCTTGTCATCTCACATAAATACTTAGGTACACATCTTAAACCCTCTTTCTCTTTCAAGCAGCATATAGAAATGATCATAAAAAAGTATTAAAACATCTCAATCTGTCCTACCAAATATCATATTTACTGTTTTCTGATGCTATATACTCTAATGACAAAAATGTCCTAATGCACAAATTAGAATACTTATTTCCTCATATATCTTTAGCCTTTCTCTAAAATCCTGGCAAACTACAAAATTGGCAAATTAAGTCTGGCATTTCAAATTCATCTCAGACGAGAGAACTCACTGTGGCAACCTCCTTATCACCACAAACACCATTCCTATAAACATTTGAGTTATCTTCCTGTTTTCCATAATTTACAAACTAATTTTCTTAAACTTCACTCCCCCCACTTACGGTTAAACATATTCACCACTTCATACTCCATCCTAAACATATAGCCATACTACAACTACATCTCAAACGACAACACTATCCACTCCTTATCAAGACCCCCAAAAAAGCATTTCATAAGTTAACAAAATCTATTTGCAATTCCTTACCCACAAAACATATGAAAAAGTTGAGGCTTCCCTACATTTATAGCTTTTGTCATATCTTATCTATTTGATGCAGTGCTCCTACTTAACCTACATTTCCAAATCCCACAGCCTGTTTGAATTTACAGTTTTACTCTTTTAAACTTCATATATAATACATATTTTGTATGTACACTCTTGATAATCCAATCTGTATATACAGCAATCCTGCAATTAAGTGCTCTCATTTATGTTTCATATTTCTGTCACTGTAACTGTTGCTTGCATTGCTAGTGGCCCAGGTCATGGCTGAAAAGCACCACCAGGCAATATTGTATAAATATGTTGAACAGATGTAACTACATTATATATAAGATACAGATGATAGTCACACAGAGGAGTTAAATTCAAAAAAACTATCCTGCATGTTATGAGCAAACAGGCATTATTTATTGTTCTCCTGTCCTATTTACTTTCACTTTTTAGTCTTCACATTTATCTATTATAAAAGTTTTGGTAGTTATGATGATTACTAACATAGTAAAAAATACTATAAGTTAATGCTTCATGTGAAGTGTGTTTATTTATTTTCTTAACTCCTGCATTAAGCATAATGTTTACTGTCTCAGGTGACGACTAGTGTGCCAATTAACAGTAAAAAAAGAAGAGGCTGACATTTATAAATAAAAATGGACGGAGCAAACGGTATGGATGTTTGTCAGGGTTTTGCTTATTCCTAAGGTGACATCCTTGCAGTTTTCATATATGCCATAAATCATGAGCTGCATTTTCTGTTAACCCTTAAAACAATGTCCAAACCCTTGCTTTCCATGCATCCAAAGAAAGGTAACCATAGAGTAAAAACCTGTCATAAATGATTAATAATTAAAAAAGGTCATACAACTTCTTCACTGCAATGCTGCAAAATTCTTTACATCTGTAAGGGCAAGTATTATTTCATTACTGTACATGTGGTCAGCTTTACTGGTACTTGAACATTACTAATAATGTATTTACAGGGTCACTTGTACAAATTGCTATTTTCATATTCTTTACTGACATTTTCATTTATTACTACAACCTCTTAGCAATCACAGTATTTTCTCAATGTCACAAACAGATGTTTGACTACATAAGTGCTATTTATTTATTTATTTTTTTTGTGTATATTTCAGAATGTCACCTCAACTTCTTAGTTACAGGTTAAGATATCTGACTGTTGAAGTATATATACCTGTACCATTTATAACATTTATAATATGTATATATATCTATATATATATATATATATATATATATATATATATATATATATGTATATATATATATATATATATATATATATATATATATATATATATCTGTATATACATACACAGCTATATATGGGTTAAAAAATGTATTTAATGTAGAACTCTGGCCTTCTCACCTGAACCTGATCAGGCTACTTACCCAGCTGGTCATACCTGTGATGGCAAATTTGACAAGGTGGTCACCAAACTCCTAACAGGTATTAACTTTTTTGCAAGTGCTGGTACACATGCACACCTAGATCTTCTCAAGGTATGAGTCATGCAGAACATGATTAAGGTCTCTTTCTCAGACTGGCCAGGAGAGAGGCCTCTTTCCTTCATAGGTGCCGCCACCATTCGAAGAGCCAGAACTGGAATGAGGAAAGTATGGTGAGACCTATAGTAAGCAATATTAGAACCATTCCCTACTGTATGTGACATCACTTTGACCAAGCCCTTTTATACTAATGGGCACCATTAGACCAAGTACTGATAATATGGCAGGTCTGGTGTAAACAAAACTGCTTTTTCTCACACTTTTTTTTCTTAAAGGGAAACACTTACCAGGCAGGTCAATTACCAGTAGATTATTTCTAGGTTTATCTAAAACAGTTGTTACTGGTAAAATTTTTTTCACAACATCTACATTTTTTCTTATGTCTGAGTTTAGCAACATTTGGTTTCATATTCCTTTTTTTTTTTACCATTTTTTAATAGGTAGCAGAAAAATAAATGTCAATACTAATGTGAAGAAGTATTTCTTGGACTTTTGTATATGTATTACTTGTCAGAGTGTGACATACAGACTTGGATGGCCAGGGATTAAACTTCAGATTCATTACACCCTGACATTCAGATGACTCCATTTTGAATTACCAGTATATCCTTATATTAACTAGTACTGGCCAATCAGTGTGTGTTTGCAAACAGCTTGGCAGTGCTATGGACTGCTGCAGAGTTTGTAAATGCTGCAGCATGTCCATGGCTTTTCAGATTCATTCATGTAGTGTGCCATGCTTGTTCATAATCAGTGAAAATTGAGAATACTTTGATATACTTTGTAACACATTTGTGTTATACTACAATTCGTAAACATGCATATAAATTGGCCTAATTTGTATACTGAGTGTGGAAATGGGCCTGAATTTACTCTGCAAGGTTGAGCTGCTCCATAGTGATCTGTGAATAGCTGAGATACGTGGCAAATTACTTGGGAAAACTCAGACATCAAAAAGTAAGAAAAAGTTTATAAATCAAAATGTTTATAAATAAATTAATAGTTATTAACAGGCCAGTTAATGGTTGTTGTCATAATATTTTAAAGGTCAATTACATTGCATTTTGAAGTATATTATGTTTTTATACATAATACTGAATGACTATTCAGTTTGGTATGTGGTGCACTTGACTGAAAATGCAATACGTGAACATTGTATTATTACGTAACTTTGGTATTGTCCATACATCTGAGAGCTTGTTGCAGTTTCAAAATGTGTACTATGCAGAAGACAGAAATGCAGATGAGTAGTGAAAGTGTTGTTTTACTCTGTCAGTAAGGGAGGAATACTTGGTTATGGAAGACAGTACTGCATTGTAATGTAGGTGTAGTTACTTTCATCAGTATTGACTGCATTGTAATGTAGGTGAAATTACTTGCACCAGTATTGAATAAACTCAAGCTGTAGTGCTGTTTGAAAGCACATTTCTGTTTGATTATTTATGTATTTGTGTTGGTGACAGGAATAGCAGGGCTGTGGTTTATAGTTTAACTGCTGATGTCAGTAGTGTGACAAGTGGCTGACTGTAGACACATTATTTTTTATTTTTTTCCCTATATAGTACATATGGAGAATAAGGGATCCAGGCATAGAGTTGATAATTTTATCACTGAGGAAAATCATGTACTCATGGCAGCACTTAGGACATATGGTAAACAGCTGTTTGGTTAGAGGTGCACAGACAGAGGAGTAAAACATGGAGTCAAGTAGTTGTTGAAATCAATGCAGTAGGAGGAAGAAACAGATTTCTGGCACAGTGCAAGAAAAGGGAAAATTATATGGTAGGATGTGTTAGAAGCAAAGCCAGGCAGAACGTAATTTCCAGGACCAGTACAGGAGGGAGTCACTGAATCTTATTAAGTTAACACCAGATGATAAATACCCTCTGTCCATCCATGGGGGTGACTATGATACAGAAGCTGGAGCAACTGGAATAATTAAAGGTGGTGTGGACACTGTTCCATCAAACTAAAGTCTGCAACAGCATTTACGTTCATCAGCTCCTGAAGGTTGGTTTAAAGTATACACCATTTAAATGTTTAACACTGAATGGTGACAAACTGTCCTTTAATTAAGCATGTCATAATTCATTATTATTAGGTCAGCCTTGTACATCAGCAGCTAATGAAAATAAAGGCAGACTTCATGGTAAGTGTCAACCCCCCCCCCCACCTTGCAAGCATGCTATACTATATGCTGTTACTCTGCTATTAATGTGTTGCAATGATTTCTTTTAGAGACTTGGCATCAGAAAGAAATAGTTCAAGTGTACCAATAAGTATGTATGAAGTCAGAAGCAAAAGAGGCATGGATAATGATGATGATGATATAGTTGTAGTTATGAGGCAACCATAGGGAAGTGACAGGCAGTCTCCCAGTGTAATGGTTAGCTCTCACCCCAGTGTAATGACAGGGTCTCTCACCTCACAACATGTTAGTAACTCTACAGAAAGTGACACTGCATCATGTAGCCAACTACAGGCTGACATTCCACTCACACTTGCTCACCAGGAACAAACATGCATGTCTACACCAGTGTCTCCACATGCAAAGGAATAGTTTGAGGATGAAGGCAGGCAGTCTGAGGCCGCATTTCTCACAGTTACAACATTACAAAGTGCTGTTAGGCACAGAAATTAATTTGAACTACATCAGGAAACATAAAGCATTGACTACAGAACAAGAAATGTGTTGTGATATAGTTAGGGCTCAAACAAGTGCAACAGAGAGTCAGATAGAAATGGTTAGAGTTCTACAGGGTATGCATGAAGATTTCAAACAGTACATTAAATTGGCAGAGAGCAGGGATAATGCCATAGTTTTACTGATGCATAGTATGGTGGAACACCAGGCATCAGTGCCTACAATTGTACACTGGTTCGGACATACCAGAGTCAAGCTGGACTCAGTTTTACTAAGGGAAGGGGACGGGGGACTGTCCATACATGTAGGAGAAGATCACATGATACTAACACTGGCTCACAAGACAGTAATATCAGCAATCATAGTGAACGATCATAAGATATTTCTCACAGGTCATATCAACAGTCATCTATACCTAGGAGAACCTCACTTTCCAGGTCAAGGTCATGGATGGTCATAAAGCACTGCCAGGTCAGTGACAGGAGGATCACCTTCCTTCTCTAGAGCACACTATTACACTAACTCACCTTACAGTTCTCTTGAACTATCACCAGGCCTGTCCACAGGAGATGTGTATGACTCTTTTAAGTTGGAGCTACTGTGACTTAGCATTTCTTGATAACTATGTCTGTGAAATGAAAATAAGGTTTAGTCGGGGGTGGAGGGGGAATTAGGGTGGTCATATATGCCAAGTCATTCCCTTTCCATCTATTACTTTCACCATATTCTGAAATTTCAGTCTTGTAGATTTGTGTTTAAATCCAATTGTGTTGTGTTGGGGGGAGGAGTGAGCTCTGTGTACATCTGTACATAACAACATTGGGCCAGAAAGCAGTGATACATTCATTACTGTTCCATATGCTTACAGTTAGATAAGAAATCAAAACAGCAATGGACAAAAATATTCAGGTCCACTACATCATACAGAAATGACACATTGAAATAATCCTCCTGCTATATACACTAAAAGTCTGCCAGTAAAACCTCATCACTGCACAGATGAAGAATGATTCTGACCTCATGAATATTTTAAATGACAGTAAGAAAGAAATCTGAGGTGCAGAGCAACATAATTCTTTACATACAAAGTAATTGCAAATGGAAGTTGTATTTTTCACTGCTGACAGTAGCACTTTCTATTGAATACTCAATAAATAATTAAACAAAACAGTTATTAAACACAGCATGTGTAATTGTTGACTTATTTATTCATTTGCTGCCTTTCAGCATCATTGTACAGGAATCAGAGAGCACTCAGGAAAACAGCTAATAATAAAAAATATTTTAAGATGAGAGAGAATGTCAGATGAACAGTGACAGTATACCATGCACCACACAGCATAGCCCACAGGTATCACTGCATGCATCAGTTATATTCTATTTGTTTTACTAACCTGATTGCCCTGATCCATATTCTGAACTAGATGTCACCCCTAAACCTGTGCAGCTGCATGCCGGGCATGAGCCTGTTGCATGGGGTCCCTTACTACTGCTGTCAGCTGGTCATTATTAGTCATAGTGGGACTAGAACTGGAAGCTGTAGTGACAGCATGGGTCACTCCACCATAAGACTGGTGCATAATCATGTTATGCAGAATGCAACAGGCAGTGAGCATCCTACACACAGTAGCTGTGTCATAGTGAAAGGCACCCCCAGACTCTTCAGGAGGCCAAACACACTCTCAATCACAATACTGGTTTGAGACAAGGATGTGTTATATTTTTCCTATGCAGCTCAGTTGGATTTCGCACTAAAGTCATTAGCCATGGCTCCTGTGGACATCTGGCAATCCATTAAAAAAAAAAAAAAAGAAAGAAATGGGAAGGGAGACAAATTAAGGGAATACACATTAATGTACAGCTATTTCCTTTAACTACTTACTTAAAAAAAAAAGAAAAAAAAATGTCATCGTACCAACAAGATGATCTCTAGGCATCTTAACATGCAGGAAGGGGTGGTAGAGTGAGCTAATGTGCCAGATATGGGAATCATGTGCACTGCCAAGATGCTGGACAGAGATTATGGTGATACATGCCCCATGCATCACACACTACCTGGCAACTGATGGAATGGAAGCCCTTCCTCTTGCAGTACCACTCACCCTGTGGACCAGAAGGAGCTCTAATTGCAATGTGGGTGCAATAAATTGCACTAAGTACCTCAGGAAAATGTGCCATCCTATAAAAGGCAGGCATAGTCCAAGCTTGATCCAGAGGTATCACTGGAAATAGATGCACTGATCCACATGTGCCAAGACTACATCCAGGAACTCCTTCAGTATCCCTGAAGCAGAAGCCTGCGAGATCTCCAGGGTGTCCCCAGACTACCTCTGGAAGGTCCCTGTTGCAAATATAGTAAGGGTATACATACTTTGCTGTCCACAGGAACAGGAAGTCCACTCAGTCCTCAAGTGCCCCTATGGGGGTCAAACATGCCCACTATGAGCTTTATAATCTCCCTGTCCACTCTAAACCTATCAAGTATTCCTTGATTATCAAACATAAAATGAGTAATCCTTTGCTTATAGTTCCATCTTCTTGGTGGGTGAGCACCTCTGGGCACAAGCAATTTTGGCCCAGCCAAGACAAGCAAATCTGACCTCGATATAGCAAAGCTTCAGGCAAGTGTTAGCATTTTTGCTAATTTCAACTTTGATACATTTGGCAAGTCTTCAGAAAAACCTGACTATAAATTGCAAAGGTTGTAAAATAGTCTTATTTAACATAAGAATCTTTATGTCACTTCTCATTACTATCTCATTATCTGCATATTTGCATACCCACATTCAGGGACACTGGGAACTGGTGTAAATGTCCTCTCCGAATCTTGGCTAAGCTGTGCCTGCGTTCACCCCGAAATTCCCTAATACATTTGTGTTAATGACTATGAATACCACCCTATGATTAAAGAATGAAAGTGCTTAGCCTTTCACCGTCACTTAGTGCCCCCTGTTTTTCTTTTAGTGGTGGTGATATTTCAGAGCTATTGACAGCTTACCTATAATAATAATAATAAAAAATGCAAGTATTCCATCCTTCTGCCAAGAAGCCCATGCATTGATAACAAACTGTTGAAAGTATGCCTGAAGTATGCAAAACATGTATTTATTTATATATTTATGGATTTAGGATTTGCTGACCTGGGTAATATAATGATGCACATATGCCTTATTTCAGATATTGCCTAGGTGTAGAGCACAGGGTGTATGGGCTTAAAAAGTTCATTGTACACATCTTAATGCACCAAACAGATAAAGACCTGAATATAGTAGTTAAATAATATGTAGGAACTGAAGAGTGATATATCGGTGTAAATGTCAGACAAATTTATATATGTCGAAGGTATCTTTCAGGGGAATAACTATTTAAGCACACCTGTTGGACTGAAGTCTAAGATTGATGGAAGGAGACCATGGAGGTTGATGTGATCACTGTGTGGTTATGACAAATGCATTTGTCTGTGTCCCAAAGGTGAAGTATTAATTGTGATAGCATTTATCCCCAGGGTCTCCACTGAAAATGTGCTCTGTCCCAGTTGGACTTTCCTGGTAAACAAACGTTAAATAAGTAATTGTGATAGCAAAGACTTGCAATGCAAACATGACCAATTAAACATTTACCTCCAGAGTTATGGACAAAAATAATTATGGAAAAGGCCAAAATTGGGGACATTTTTTAAATGCTGGCTCTATTAAATAAGAACTTCTCAAAATAATTTCCAGTTTTCTGACGGACAGAGCAAAAGTTTGAAAATAAAACAGGGCAGGTCTTAAAAAATCTGAACAATTGAGATCTATGCCTGACCTTTAACCTCTTTTCTAGTCTTAAAATATTCAACAGGTAGCACACTTAGCTTTGGTGTAGAAGACTGCTAGTTCCACTCCTGTACCAGTTGGCCTGATTATTTTCCAGTACTGAGACTGCAGTGCAGCATAAGATAGGTGCTACACTCCTGAGTGTGTTGTAATTTGGATGACATGTTAAAGTGAGGGCCCATCTGCCTCAGTTTGTGGTAGCTCAGACGGATGTAAAAGATTCCATGGCACTTATCAAAGAGAGTAGGTGAAGTTCCCTGGTACCCTTACCAAATTTTACCTAGTCAGTATGAATGCCTAATTGGGTCTGCCCCTTGAAGAGAGACCACTGGCCTAGTGGAACTAATCTGGTCAATAAAGTGTTCTCCACTGTCTGGTAGTACTCCATACAGTTTCAAACCAAAGTGTTTGCTAAATGTGAGTAACACAGTGTCTCATTGTTTAAGGTCTCTGCCTCCCCACTATAGTGTCTGTATGTCTGGAGTTATGTTTGTTTGATGTCTTTGAGGGGTTTTCTGTTAGTTCTTTTATTCCCTCCTATTTCCCATAAACATGTTGGCTGGCGGATTACTCCAAACTGTTCACATAATTTGCATTCCAGCATACTTTACCACTGCCACTCTTCTCCCTGTTAGGGTGCAGTGTGGTTATTTGTCAACATATTTGTCCTGTATACTGACTACACATGTTACATAACAGCAAGAGACACTTTCATACAAAAATCAAATAAGGACATTCTTTTTTCCCTGAAAATAAGAGGCATCTTTTTGGAAAGGGACGGACAACACACCTGAACTGCTAAAACAGATCTGTAACTGTACTCCAATGACATCCACGACTATACCTGTTACATACAGCAAAATATATTTTCAAACAAAAATAAAATAAGAACCATTTTTTTCTTAATAAGATGTATCTTTTTAGAATGGGACTGACATCAAGCCTGGATTGTCAAGGCAGATCTGTAACTGATCTCCAAAAGACACCCATAGGTAGCTTCTCACTTTTTGTTGTAATTTGGGTTATTTTACACTAGTTTTTTCAAGTGGAGTGTCTGTTTCACTGCAGCTCTTCACTAACTCTGCCATAATCTGTAGTTTAGCTCCCTTGGTCCCTTAGCAGTTGTACTTGTTTCAGCTTACTCATGTACCTTTCATGTAGTGCAGTTCACTGGCAGGACAGTGGGCTACTATACCTGCTACAGTGTGGTCCACTAACTCTTGCTGGGCAGACAACTGTTAACTTATTTTAGGATCAGTAATGCCGCACCATATCTGAACTGTATGAAGCTTTTTTTCTGTTTACCTAGAACATATTCATCCTGCAAGCAGCAGCCTTTTCTTAGGCTAACTGGCTAAATATCTGCCCTGCACATCCATGTAGACATTAATTTCCAGCATCTGCTTTGGACACAAATCATACCCAAGCCATCCATTGGTCACAATCACTCTCAGACTTTCTCCGCATTAGTATCTATTCTAGGAACAATTCTATTCTCCAACTTCATTAATAAAACCATCCATAACCATCATTCCACCTGATCTCAGAAATAAAATGAATCCCAAAAAATTAACAACATGTTAAAAAAAAAATACTGTAAAATGAAATGGTCCTGGCTCTCCATATTACAGCACACTTAATAAAAAAGAAAACTCATTTTAATACTCATATCAGACATCTTTATTTATTTATTTATATTTGTTGACCGGGAGTGTCCGACTGGATGTAGGTCCATTTTCAGCGGAGGCCCGGGGAGAAAAGCTCCACAGTTAAAATAAACAGACAGTAGTTACATTGGATTACATAGCGATTAACAATTTACATAGCAATTACTTGCAACATATTTACAGATGAAGAACATAGTACATCAGTAGACAACTAGAATCTTTATCTGTGAAGTACTTAACAGATATTAACAAATATTACAATAAGAAGTTCCTGCTGTATAATAAGTACTAGGCTTATGAGCATCTGAGCTTGCTATAATCAAGGTAGTTAGTGGAGTGGAAAGAAAGATAGTGGTTGGATGGGGTGGGTGATATTAGAGTGGGAGTTGCAAGGGCATAGCCAACATGTTTTTAGGTGCACTTTTAGTAAAGTTTTGAAGTGGGTGCATGATGGTATGGAGGAAATTGTGGGTGAGAGGGAGTTCCATAATTTGGCTATGGTGCAAGAGAATAGTGCTTCACCAGCAGAGTTATTGGCTTTAGTGATCTGCAAGTGATTTTTGTTGCTGGATCTTAGTGGTCTGGTGGTGCGATAGGGTTGGAGTAGATTCTGGAGGGATGGGACATTTAGTGGATGGTTTACTAGTTTGTGGGCGAGTGAGAGTTGATACCATTGAAGGAGGTGAGGGAGTTCAAGCCAGCCCAGTTCAGCAAGTGAGAGACAGTGGTGACTACGGTAGGATGCCCCTGTGGCAAATTTGGCGATTTTGTTGTAGCAGGTCTCTAGCTTGTTTAGATCGCATTCCCTTAGGTTGGTATATATTGGAGAGGCATAAAGAAGGGTGGAAATAAGGTGGGAATTTGCTATTGAAATCTTTGCTGCTTTGGTGAAAAGTTGCTTATTTCTGTATAATGCTCCTAGTTTTTTGTGGACTTTTTTTATGGTCATGGATATGTGAATGTCAAATTTTAGTTTATTGTCTATTTCTACTCCTAGCAATTTGGTTGTGTTCAGTTGGGTATATAGTGGTGTTGTCTTTTGCTGTGATGTTAAAGTGAGAGTTGTTTTGAGTATGTTTGGTGGGTTGGAAGATGAGTAGTTTAGTTTTGTTTGGGTTGAGTATTAACTGGGCATCGGATAACCAAGTTTCAACAGAGGAAAAGGCTTCCTGTGTGACTTTTTGCAGTTTGAGTAGGGACTGGGCTGAGCAGATGATGGTTGAGTCATCTGCATATTGTATGAGTGTGCCATGTTTGGTGGCAGAGGCTAGATTATTGGTGAAAACAGAGAAGAGTAGGGGTCCAAGGATGGATCCTTGGGGAACCCCTATGGAGACAGGTAGACATCTACCTTAAAATATATTATCCTGCCCTTCACACAGGCACACACCAGCGTTATCCCCTATTACTTTGATCCTGTATAACTGGTATGTTTAATTATTATAAATGTTTTCTTGTATAGGTTTTGTTTGACCAAGTTTAAGGGCTTTTATCTCCAGGCGTCTTATGAAAATGAAATCTGCTCAGTTGGATTATCCCAGTAAACAAATGTAAAATACATAAAATAAAATAAAATTTACCCCTTCTTCTTTGTCCTGGGTCACAGACATAGATAAAATGGTCTGAGATACACCTGTTCACTTACATATACAGTGAAGGAATAAATTAAATTAAAAGTTAAGGTACAATACACAGAAAGAATCTATGCAAACCTTACACAACAAATGTATTAAACCTATAATTTCAAATAGCTCTCCTAAAAGTTAATTTAATTAACAGTAGGCTAAAATCCATATGGTGAGGGCAAGATGTGTTTGTCTTCCCCAGCTGTGTCTCACCTGACTAATTACTAGGAGTAAAACACTACAACACTCAGATTGTTTGCATATTCAGCAAGAGTCCTGTTTGAGAAGCATTACTGTGAAAGTCAAACTAAACTTAATAGATGTTGGTTCCATCAAACAACAAAGCAGCATGTCTTGTTACACAGTAAAACCACTATGTAATTTAAGGCAACAACGTTTATTTACTCACCTGCATTGTGTACAACTTTGAATTAAGACTTTGGTACTTGGCGACATTTGAATTTGAGGGCCTGAAGCTCGTGCTTTCTGGTCACATACCACAACTTGTGATACATATTTACAATGCCACTTGTTAGGTTATGATTACTATGAGGGGAAATGTTTATACAAAGAGTCACTCCACATTAGCTGCAGAACTTGTCAGTTTTGCTTTCTAAAACAACATTTGCTAACCACCATAAACTTTTTCAGCAGTAATACTTTTCTGAGAAAATCTAGTCACTGTTTTTAAAATGTTTATATTTTGCTAACTAGAAAAAAAAACACATTTTGAAATATTTTAAGTTTTCACTCCCTTCACTAAACGATGTACATACCTCAGTGAAGTGCTGCTTAATAACCCATTTATGTTAATTCCATTCTAAAGTAACACTCATCCTAAATGGATTTAAATTGAATATCACTCCGATCTTTTAAACACATGAGCTCAAATGAATAAGTGATGACTGAGGACATTCAGAGACAGTTCAGGTAGAAAGGAACTCTGCTCTGAGCAGCAACATTGTGATATGATGGAAATATGATTATTATGCCCCTGCTAGACAGTGGCATCGGGTGCTGACTTGTTGGAACATGGGCTAAATTCTTGGCTGGGCTTGTAAGGCCCTCAGGCCCAATAGCCTAGTAACTTCCCATGATCCTATGATTCAGGATCGGGAAAGGGGATTCCTAAAATAAGAATAACATGCTGAGATGTCCATCTTATTACAACAGTGCCATGGCTCTGGTCATTTGTGCAACTAGATGCACTTCTAAAAACCTGGTAGATAGAAAGAGAAAGAGAGAGCTAGACGGGAAAGCTAGATTTATAGATAAACACAGCTTTCATACCACACACACACACACACACACACACACACACACACACACACACACACACACACACACACACACACACAGAAGCTTTACTAATTTTCTGGTTGACAGATATGGTCATCTGGGACCCATTTCCAGGCATAACCTCAGGCACAAGACCAAAGCCAAAACAATGTAAATCAAGCAGCTTGCTTTTGGGAGGTGTGATAAACTGAACTAACTGAGGAACAACGTGCACAAACAGAAAATGCAAATTAGCAGAGGAGAGGTCAGGACTGAACCCTGGACCTGTTAGATAGAGGTTTTCCTACTATTTTACATATATGCAGAGTATTAAAACACAAGTACGGCACTAATGTGATAATATAAACGACAGAAAGAAAATTAATAGCAATGCCTTTGCTTATTTTATGATTAATTGCATTTCTCTCCATGTTTGTTGTGTACTTTACACATACCTATGCAAAGCTGAAACACCCTTTCTTGACAATACTGGTGTGCATTACATTATGCTCTGACATTCCTTCTGTTCTCAAAGCACTTGTACTTAATATATTCCTAAATACTTATATATTTTTATTATATTTGTTTTTCCAATGCATATGATACATGTTTGTTACTCTTTTGCTGTTTGTCTGTTCTTTTTGCCACTTAGGCCCCCATCATGGCTAAAACAGGTCCTTGGACCAGTCAACTTACTCAGTTAACAAATGTTGGATAAATAAGTAAATTAATAGTTATGCATACAGCATGTTCAGTAAATAGGTGCACAAACGTAAAAGAAGGAGCTCAAAGCAGCAATGTGTTCTATCCGAAACAAATCATGCTACTCTGCCAGAGAAGTGACGCTCACATATGGAAAGAACCAATATGACCCACAAGCCACAGCCCCAACATCAAAATGACTAACCTGGATGCAATGATAAATCTGTAGTAGCATCCTAGTCAAAAAATGGTACACAGCAAGCAGCATCTGTAAATTTTTTTGTCAAACCAATACATGACTTAATACCAGTAATGGATAAGGTACTGGAAAAGGTAGGTAACTTTTCATCTGATTCTACCACTGTGCTTACCTATTTCAGATATCACTGGCATGGGTGCAAGTGGCCCATGTGCTATATTTGTAGGTGAAATGTAAAATTAAGGACGTTTTCAGTCTCTTACTGTAAATAATTTTTAGAAGGCCTGTAGATGTATATCTTCATAAAATAGAAACATTTTACATCACAGAAAAGGGCACTACACTTCAGTTGGCAAATAAAACTCAATGTATCTCTTCAATAACTGCAGTTAATGCACTAAAACATAGATCAACCTCTTATCGCAAAAAATAAAATCTCCATTTCTTTTTGCTATGTGTGGCTAAACTAGTCCATAATGCCATTTTTTATTTCCACATGAAAAAAGTATTCATAATGATAATAATAATGATAATAGTAAATGGTTGTAACAACTCTTTCATATATCCTTCGTGGATTTTCAGTTTTTCTAATCCTTCTTACTGTTTTCCTCCTTAATATTATTGATTGCTCTTACGTTCACTGCTGCAGTATTCTTAAAATATGGGATTCCCTGCCATGGAAGCCCGATGTCCGGCCAGTCTACCAAAGGCTATTGTTGCTTTAAGATACACTGAATGTCACCCAAACACAACTAGAATAGCATAGGGCATAAAGGTAACATTCAGGCCTAACATAATCAGAACTTCTTTGCCGCCAGTCCAAACATATCTTTTCACTCTTTACCATCTTCCATTTTCCACCACTTGAATGCATTTTCGTTCTCCAATGACTACCTACACCTGTTTGCTGACTTGTAGCAGTTCCAGATAAGTGCCCCACTGGGGTTTTTGTTTTTTCTTGCCTTTTCTTGTGCTCCTTGAGGTTAATGTCACCCAGGAAAGGTAAATGCCAGTGTGGGAGACAGATTCCTCATAAAGACCACCACTATAAGTGTCTTTTTTTGCCTAGGAGCTTCTCATGACCATACGTCTTGTACAATTTGTCAGGCGTTTGTCCCAAAATCCCTTCGCAGTAGACTTTTTTCCCTCACCTTGTATCTTGAGAACCAGCGTCTTAAGCTTCTCACTAAAGATACAATGGAAGGAATCTCCCACCCCAAGAGCCAGCCATTAAGGAAGACAAAGGTGAAAAAGGTGCAACCGGAATTTTTTGCTGTCCAGCCTCTGCCAGGTGTTTCTCTCAAGGTCATTACAAACCCGGAGGCTCACCCAGCTGTGTTGTCAGATTTCTCTACCACAACTGTGTTGGTGGTCACTGAGGATCTGGCTGGTAGCACATCTGAAGAGGCTTTGCAGGCATCCATCTCGGATGTTCAGGGGGAACCATAATTGATTTTTTCGGAGGAGCCTAGAGGAGTTCCTTAGATTTTAGTTGGGGAAGAAGTTCCTACTATGATTCTCGACTGCAGTCCTGGGTCTGAGCCTTCTCAGTTTTCTGGAGGTGATGTTCCTTTAAAAAAGAAACCAAAAATTTAACATGTTTCTTCTGCTCCTAGGGATCTACAAAGTGAGTGGCAGGCCTTCACTCAGGGGTTATTTAAAGCTTTAATGTCCTTAAAGCCTCCTCATATGGGTTCAGTTCCTACTCCTCCTTGGTGTTCTACTCCCCTTAAAAGGCCTAACGACCAGGATTCTTGTGAGGATGAGTCAGATTCTGATGATGACTCCCTGAAGTATTCTGCTCAAATTCCTTCTCCTTTGAACTATGGGTCAGAGGAGGTGGAATCTATTAGTCCTGATATTCCTTTTGATGAAAGTTCCTTTGGGGATACACTCTAGGATGATGGATTTTTTTTTACGTTGGATTGTGCACAGGTCTCTGATATCCATAACAGGTACTATGAGTTGTTGCAGTTGGAATCCCCTAAACCTGTGGCTATTCTTCCTGTATTGGCTACTTTACTGCATGCTTTTTGCAATGCCTCTCATGTGCCTGATTCTCTGTTCCCTGCTTCCAAGAAGCCTGATAGGTTTTATAGGGTGCCTGAGGATTGTTATATTCTATATATATGTCCTGCTGCTGACCCTGCTGTAGTGTCTGTAGCCTCTGATAAGTGTCTGAATGGCTTCCTTCACCCAGGTTATTGCCTTCTGACAAGGACAGCAGAACTATAGAAAGGCTGGGTAAGAAGGTTTACAGTTCTGCTACTCTAGCTTTTAAGGCTATTAATTATCAGATCCATATGTCTAGGTATGTATTGGCTCTTCTTTCTCAGGCCTGTCAATGTATTTCTGATTTTCCAGACTCTGAGGGCAAAACTTCTGTTCTTTCCTTGCTAAAAACTTCCTCTTAAGTCATTCGTCATTCTATTAAATGTAGTTATGATGCAGCAGATGCCTCTTCTCGGGCTGCTGCTTTTGGTTCAGCAATGAGGAGCTATTCTTGGCTTAGGCTTCAGCCTCTACCTGATGATATTAAAGCTAAGTTGATGTATGCTCCTCTGGATTCTAAATTTTTGTTTGGGGAAGCAGCTGCTGGTTTGTTTAAGTCCCTTCAGGATAAGGGTAAGGCCTTAAAGGAGCTTAAATGTGTTATTTTCTTCTGTGCCTAAATTTCAGAAAAACCACCTCACTAAGCTTGCCTTTGCTCATAGGCAATGCCGCCCTTCTGCTAAAGGTAGGAAGAGTGGCAAACGGGCTCATCCTGGTAAGGCTACTCAGTTTTTAGGGATTCCAAATCCTTCCTTTCCAGACAAACCAAATGTTGTACGACTATCCTTCTCTTCCCAGCCACATTCATCCTTCTTTTTGCCTTTCTCTTTCTCTTCCTGTTTGGCTTCAGATCACTCAGGATTATTGGGTTCTGTTGCTGATTCATCAGGGGTAATTCATGGTATGGAACTCCCATCCTCCTTTTATGGGCATTCCTCAGGCTCCTCAGGAACAATGCCCTTTTTTCCCAGAGGTTCTTCAAAATCTCTTTACTTAGGGTAATATTCAAGAGGTGCCTGTGACCCAAAAGGGAAAGGGTTCTACTCAAGATTGTTTCTAGTGCCCAGAAAAGAGGGCACTTGGAAACCTGTTCTAGACCTCTCTCATCTAAACACTTTTCTAAAAGTGCCTTCCTTTCAGATGTTGTCCATTCAGATTCTGTTTCCTCTTTTGCTCCCTCAGGCCTATATAGTATGTCTAGATCTCAAGGATGCTTATCTCCATATTCTGATCCAGCCTCTTTTCAGGAAGTTTTTGCATTTCTCTGTTGCTTCCTGGCATTTTCAGTTCTCTACTTTGCCCTTTGGCCTTTCTACTGCCCCAAGGATGTTCACCAAATGCCTTGCTCCTGTGAATGTTTTTTTTGCAGTCATAAAGGGATCCAAATGTTTCCTTACTTAGATAATCTGCTGATTCAGGTGTCCTCTCCAGACACTCTTTTGAAAAATCTTCATTTTGCTATTTCCCTTCTTCAGAGCCTGGGGTTCACTATAAATTTCAAAAAGTCTTCCCTGACTCCTTCTCAGGATAATGTTTTTCTGGGTTACAGGATTCAGACGGTGCCAATGCTTCTACCCTTGTCTCCTACAAAGGCCTTAACTCTCATTTCTTTCTTTCACACTCTTTTTCCTCTGGCTTCCATTACCACCAGGGAGTTTCTAGGAGCTCTGGGTTTCATGGCATCCACCATTCTGATGCTCCTTCTCGCCAAACTTCACATGAGAAATTTTCAGTAGTTTCTGAAATCAGTGTAGCTTCAACATGCACATCCTCTAGATTTTATAGTTCCCCTTCTTCCTTGTCTCAGACAAGAACTTCACTGGTAGATTTAGCAGTTGTCCCTGAATCCAGGGATCTCTTTTCATCCCCCCTTCCCTCTCAGGAATTGTTCCCAGATGATTCAGACATGGGATAAGGAGGTGATATTTAGCTCCCTAACGGAGCAGGGGGTGTGGTCACCTCATCATCAGAAGGAGCACATCAATGTCAAAGAGATGAGAGCTCTTCTGCTGGCTCTTCAGGCCTTTCATTGTCTCTAGTCTCCAGGGCCTCTCAAATTGTTCACAAACAATACCACAGTGATGTGGTATATTAACAAACAGGGAGGAATGAAATCATATCTTTTTTACAGGTTGGCACTTGTTATGGGATCTTGCTGTCAAGTATCAAGTGACTCTTCAGGCAGTTTATATCCCTTCTGATTAGAACATTGTGGCAGACACTCTGAGCAGGTCCTTAACTCACTCCCACAAATGGATGCTTCACAAAGATGTGTTCCTGGACATTATCCACCAATGGGGTACTCCTCAAATGGATATTTTTGCCTCCCCTCTTAAAAGACAACTTGTTTTGTGCCAGAGTCACAGGTCTTCTGGTGTGGAAGATAGACACCCTGTCATTTTCTTGGAAGGGGATGATTCTTTATGCATTCCCTCCCCTTCCTCTCATTCCGAAAGTCCTATTTAAAATTCAATGGGATGCTCCCAAAATCTTGTTGGTGACTCCTTTTAAGCTGCAACAGCACTGGTTTCCTCTACTTCTGCATCTAGCCAGAAGCAATTATCACAAGTTACCTCACAGGGCGGATCGCCTCACATAAGATGAGGAGTCTCTCATCCAGCCCCACCTGTCCACACTTCAACAGACACTGTGGGTGATAGGGTTTTGATTCCAAATAGACACTTTTTATCTGAGGATGTGCTGCAAGTACTGCAGGAGGCCAGGAAACCTACTACTAGGAAATCCTACTTATCCAAATGGAAGAGGTTTTCTATTTGGTGTCTCTCTCAAAACCTGGACCCACTTACTGTGGAAGTTCCTTAGGTTCTCTCTTATTTGTGTATGTTGCTCAATGCTGGTTTGGCCTTTTCTATTATTATGGCACAGTTATCAGCTATCTCTGCTTGTCTGCCTTTTTTTCCTCCTTTAGCATCTAGATTTGAGGTAAAACAATTTCTTAAAGGTGTCCCTAATATTAGAGCTCCCAGGAAGCATGTTCCTCCTCCCTGGGATCTTCATTTTGTTTTGGAAAAGTTGACTCAGGCTCCTTTTGAGCCTGCTGCTTCAGCTTCTTTACAACATTGTTCCTGGAAAACTGTTCTTTTGTTAGCTCTTACTTCTGCCAGACAGGTGTCTGAGTTACAGGCCCTTATGGCTTGAACTCCTTTTTTTATCTTTCATGAAGACAAGGTGTCCTTGTACACTAATGCTTCTTTTATGCCTAAGGTGGTTAATGAACTATCACTTAATCAGTCTATTAATCTGCCTAACACAAAAGTACACTAGTGGTAACAGGTGCGCAACACAATTATTTTAGCGTAAACCAAATTTATTAATCCGCTATTTGTCCAAAGACTTCATCAGGAACAAAAACCCTTTCTGATGAAGTCTTTGGGTGAATAGTAGATTAATAAATTTGGTTTACGCTAAAAGAATTGTGTCGAGCACTTGTTTCCACCAGTGCATTTTTGCTGTTCGGTTGCTTCTCTCTGGTTCCTGGTTGTTTCGGTTTTTCACTGTTGGCTATTAATCTATCTACTTTATTTCCCCTGTCCACAAGCTGACAGTGAGAGGGTGCTGCATACTTTGGATGTGCATTGGCAACTCAGGGTTTATTTGGATAAGGCTAAGGCTATTAGAAAATCTGATCAGTTATTTGTTTCTTTTCATCCTAGATCTTTGGGACTTGCTGTGTCAAAGACAACTATTTCTTCTTCGATTTCTAAGGCTATTTCCTTTTGTTATGGTTTTTATGGTGAGAGCCTTCCTTCTTCAGTTAAGGTTCATTCTGCTAGAGCTGTGACTTCTTCTGGTCTTCTTCTGGTGATTTATTCAAGGGCTTATATACAATTTTTTTTTTCTTGAATCAGCTACCTGAACCTCTGTGCATACTTTTACCAAGTACTACAAGTTGGATGGTATCTCTAGAGCTAGGGCTGGTTTTGTTGGTGCCATTCTTCATGGCTTTTTATGGGTCTCTTCTGCTCCTTCTCCCTCCCAAGTTTCCTCTTGAGGTTTGGCACTTTCCCATTTCTTAGGAATACTGCAGCAGTGAATGTAAGGACATAGTACAGTTGTGTAAAATCTTACCATAATGGTAGATGTCCTTGCCTTTTCTGCTGCAGTATTCACTCTCTCCCTCCACCCCCCCCTAGTTCTTTGCCTTCCTGGATGTACAGATTACCTCTTGGCTTCCTTGGACTGGTGTTCCTACTGGGGCAATAACTTCTGATTATAGTAGGCCTGAGTGTCACCTTTATGCCCTATGGTATGCGATGAGCATTTGGGTGACATTCGGTATACCTTAAAGAAACAGTAGACCTTGGTAGACTGGCCAGACATCGGGCTTCCACAGCAGGGAATCCCCCATACGTTAAGAATACTGCAGCAATGAAGGCAAGAACATCTACCTTTATGGTAAGATTTTACACAACTGTACTTTCACCCACATTATAGCAGTCAAGTTTATAGTACATTTGCTGCTATGTCTTGCAAAGCTATCACTATGTTCATAATGCTTTGATATGTACAACAAAGAGCTATGACAAAAATGGTCACATAATGTACAAACAATGAATAAGTCAGTCTTATTGGGTTACAAGTAAAATAATTACTTTCTAGCCTAAGAAAAGTATACAAAGTAACACCATGATATTAGAGGACATCATCAGTATTGCAGTGCACATAACGGATGCATTTCTGACATACATACATGCTAATAAACATTAGTAGGAGACATCGCCGGCAAGATAGCTGAGATAGTGCAGCCAGGATAATATGCCTGTAAAATGGAATATGACCTGGTAGTGGATCAAAGTATGCAGGTGAGCCTAGACTAAGAATGGTCTTACACTGCAACGCAATAAATGCAATTAATCAATTTTAACTTTTACATTGTCTCCTAGTGTAAATACAGGTGAAGATGGTTATCTCTGACAGGCCATCAGTTATACATGTCGTATCCAAGCGGCTTAAAAAGTGCATGACTATTTGCATTTATCTTACAATGGTGTGCCATGTGCTATTGCTAATAATAATTGGAGAAATGTAGTAATTATTGTTAAAAAATAAAATGTAAAGCTGACACACTAAGTATCATTCACTCACTAACATAAGTTCACAGGTTCATACTAGTCAATTAATTAAACATTCATTTTTGTAGTTTAGCCTTAAGATCCCATTTTGTCAGTATGCTACAGCACAAAGTAACTAGCACCTAGCTTTGTCCCCTTTCTATGAGGGTTTTAGGGGCCAGATGAGTAGTGAATTTAAATTTAACCTGTCGATTCATCCAGTAACAACAAATCACGAGTAACTAGTGTTGTTACTAATGTGCACAACATTAACAATATATATTCTGCTCATACAGTTATCTTATTCTCAAGTTTAATAAATACCTCACACAGCAAACATGTAGTCTTTTTTTCTATTTTCAGTTAAATTAATATGCAGCAATTACATGGGAAGCAGGGCAGGAGCAGAGCAAAGTGAGGTGGTTGCAGGGGCAAGTGAAGAAACTATCAAAAATACATTTGATAGGTATGAAATTTTTTTCATACTTAGTTTTTTAAATTTATTTATTTTCATGCAGTGATGCACTTTAAATGTTGACAGTAATATGAGGTCAGGAGATACACTCACTGCACTATCTGCACAAAAGCATAGCCTTACAACTAAGCAGCATGGGCTGCAACAGGTAATGTCGATCCGGTAACAAGGCCTAATGGCAACAGCAAAATGTATCATTGAAAGTAAGGGTCTGTATTATGTTTTCAAACATTTACATGTCCGAACATCATATGGTCGACACGTAAATGTTTGAACGTTTCAACAGAGATCTCTGTACAGTGCGGAAATGGAAGTTTTCCATTGTCTGCACTGTAGTGCGATCTCGGAGTTGGTATATTTAAAGAGTGGGGGGGTTGGGGGGTGCTTGCCCCCCACTTAACCTTTCAGGTAGGTTTTTTTTTTTTTTCTAAATATTTAAGAGTTTGAACATATGGTGTCGACCATATGGTGTTTGAACTTTTAACTATTCGATAATCTAATATAGACCCAAAAGTAAGAAGGTGATGACTATGGGACATGAAAAGAAAACAGTTCTACCATCCAGTTCTGAGCTCCAGAGCACACTATGTTCTACCTCCCAGCACTGATCTCCAAAGCACATACCAGTGCATCGTAGAAGTCAACATTGCATAGTGAGTAGGTACAGACGAGGGTTCCACAATCATGGTAAGCATTAAGTGTACCAGGGTTAGAAGGATCAATGAAGATTCTGAAGGGCTGGAATGCATGGCTACATCTATGGCTAACATGATACAAATACATGTAACCCCATACGAATTGCAGAAGTCATTACTGGGCACATTGCGGGTGCTGCAAAGAGCACTTCTGGTTGACATCAAAGATTGAAACAATACTAATTTCATGAACATTAATCATACTTTGACTTAGGAATGGGGTCCATCCCTGTCATGGTTTTAAAAACCTAAAAGATTTTGAGAAACTAAAAAGTGAAATCTATTGAAATTACCACACTGAGTGTAACAGTGAGGGTATTCCCACCAGCAGGTTGAATAGAACAACTGGTCTCAAGTCAAATGGTTCTCCCACATGATCCACAATTGAACCCTATATTCTTTAGCAATTATATTCGTTTCTGAATTTGGTGTCTCCCCGTCCCATTCATAATGGTGTATAAGAAATTTGCAGTTTTATACATCTTCAGAATAAGCTTATATAGCTTGTTTTTTTTTTTTTTTTTTTCATTTCCCATTAAGCTCTCATCTAACCATCAGCTGGTTTGTACTTACTTCCTTTCCTCCATTCTGCCACTCCTGGTAGTTCCCCCCTAGGTGGGCCTTCTTAATGAAGAAAAGAGGAGCTGAGGGCAAAAGTTTGCCAAAAGAATCTCTCTGGCATAGACTGAAGGAGAGCATTTATGACTGTGAGGTAAAATGGAACCAGAAGTTAGCAGCATCACATATGCCATTTGGAGTTTTAGGGCTATTTCTTAGGCCTTGCCGCCAACATACTGACTGTTTCAGTTGTAGGCTTGATCAGATGATAGGTGACCTGCTGAGAATGTTCCCACCCCAAGACCTAGGGCAACCACAACTCCTTGTTCCTCCCAACACCCACATGCACAGCCCTGTGATTGTTATAAGTCCTCCCCCCAGGGATTAAAGAATAATGCACCCATACTACCATGGAGCCTCAACCCCCCCCCCCCACCCCCCAGGATAGTCATGACCATCCTCTCTGCCAGCTGTATATGACACCCAAGCTGCTAATGGAACTCAAGTTTCCAAGGCAAATAGTCAAGACTTCAGACCTCTTACACCATCAACCTAATTATGTGACTACTGCAACAGATGCTGTGTTGCTACCTATGTATAGGGGAATAAAGTCAGAGGAAATCCTCTCCAAAAGATAATTAAGCTCAAAACAAGACCATAATAAAAACAGAAAAAAACTATGTACATGGCAAATTAAAGGCGTAAAGAGACAGCCTGAATCCAAACCATACATATGAAATGAAACTAGCTCCACTGATATAGGCCAGCAGTGAAATCTGTCAGTGAACCATCATCCTTCATGTGTATGGCCAAGACAGGTGTAAACCCATCCAAATATTTTTCCACACATGTGGGGTGCCTCCACGTAAGTCCAAATAAATATAGCCTCCATTAACTCTTCTGACTCAGAAACAGAAAGGATATACTCTGATATATCAGAAATGAGATCAAAATATTCACCAGAATTATACTGAAATTGCCAAATATAGAGCATTAGGTACTGACAAATACTAAAAAAGTGAAAAATGTCAGCAGAGATTAAACAATTTCTAATAAAATAACAGACTGTATGAGAATGCAGAGGGAAAAAATGTCCAGCAACCAAACAAAAAACACCATGATGCCAACCACCAAAAAGTAAAGGTCCATCCTATGCGTAAAGAGATGCCAATGAACGCTAGCAAAATATGTATGTCTCTATCACAGTATATGTCCATATTTAATAAATACTTGCTCTTTGCTTCTCACATTAGGGAGAGATAGACAACCACTAAGGTAATAACCAACTCCAAAATGCCAAGCATCTCAAGTCAACATCCAAAGATCAGTCCAGACAACTCTGCTGATGGCACTGATTATGACAACCATGTCTTTAAAAATGCATCTGAGTAAACTGAACCTTGTTGAATTGCCAGAAACTGATGGTGTGCTGATGCTTCAAAATTAAAATTTCCAATGGCTATACTTAGTAGAGACCCA